>NW_027522558.1:0-56917 GCF_052094955.1 Ictidomys tridecemlineatus | reverse complement strand
CTGGCGTGCAGAAAAACTGTTACAGAGAGCAGAGTTTGGAGACTGGTGTGCATAAGGCCTGTTATAGATAGCAGATGTTGCTGACTGAGGTACAGAAGGACTGTTATAGAGAGCAGAGGTTGGAGACTGAGGTACAGAACGACGGTTGCAGAGAGCAGAGGTTGGAGACGGAGGTGCAGAAAAATAGTTACAGAGAGTAGAGGTTGGAGACTGGGGTGCAGAAGGATCATTGAAAAGAGCTGAAGTTTGATACTGAGTTGCAGAAAAATCATTGAAGACAGCAGAGGTGGAGACTGGGCTGCAGAAGGATCGTTACAGAGAGAAGAGTTGGGAAACTGCGGTGCAGAAGGACTGTTACAGAGAGCACAGGTTGGAGACTGGGGTGCAGAAGGAATGTTGCAGAAAGCAGAGGTTGGAGACTCGGGTGCAGAAGGACTGTTGCAGAGAGCAGAGGTTGGAGACTGGGATGCAGAAGGACTGTTACACAGAGCAGACTTTGGAGACTCTGGTGAAGAATTATGATACAGAAAGCAAAGTTGTGAGACTGGGGTGCAGAAAGACCGTTACAGAGAGCAGAGGTTGCAGACTGTCATGCAGAAGGACTGTTTAAGAGAGCAGAGGTTGGAGACTGAAGTGCATAAGTCCTGCAACAGAGAGCAGAGTTTGGAGACTGGGTTGCAGAAGGACTGTTATAGATAGCAAAGTTTTGAGGCTGGGTTGCAGAAGGATTTTACAGAGAGCAGTGGTTGGTGACTGTGGGGCAGGATGAATATTACAGAGAGCAGTGTTTGGAGACTGGGGTCAAGAAGGATCATGCAGAGAGTAGAGGTTTCAGACTAAGGTGCAGAAGGACTGTAACAGAGAGAAGAGGTTGGAGACTGAGATGCATCAGGACTGTTACAGAGAGCAGAGTTTGGTGACCAAGGTGCTGAAGGACTGTTACAAAAAACAGAGGTTGGAAATTGGGGTAGAGTTATTGTTACAGAGAGCAGAGGTTGGAGATTGTGGTATAGAAAGACTGTAACAGAGAGCAGAGGTTGGAGAATATGGTGCAGAAGGACTGTTACGGAGAGCAGAGGTTGGAGACTGGGGTGCAGAATGATTGTTACACAGAGCAGAGGTTGGAGACTGGGGTGCAGAAGGACTGTTACACAGAGCAGAGGTTGAAGACTGGGTTGTAGAAGATGTTGCAGAGAGCAGAATTTGGAGACTGAGGTGCAGAAGGACTGTTGAGGAGAGGAGACTTTGGAGACTGGGGTGCAGAAGGATTGTTGCAGAGAGCAGAGGTTGGAGACTGGGGTGTAGGAGACTTCTTATAAAGAACAACTTTGGAGACTGGGGTGCAAAAGGCCTGTTACAGAGAGGAGAGTTGGAGAAGGTGTGCAGAAGGATTGTTAGAGAGGGCAGAGTTTGGAGACTGGGTTGCAGAATGATCTTACAGAGAGCAGATTTTGGAGACTGAGGTGTAGAATGATCGTTGCAGAGAGAAGAGTTTGGAGACTGGGGTGCAGAAGGCCTGTTACAGAGAGCAGAGTTCGGAGACTGGGATGCAGAAGGCCTGTTAAAGAGAGCAGAGGTAGAAGACTGGCGTGCCGAAGGACTGTTATAGAGAGCAGAGTTAGGAGACTGGGTGGTAAAATGATCCTTCAGAGAGCAGAGTTTGGAGACTGATGTGAAGGAGGACTGTTACAGAGACCAGTGGTTGGAGACTGGGGTTCAGAAGGATCATGCAGAGAGAAGAGGTTTCAGAATGATGTGTAGATTGAGTGTTACAGAGAGCAGAGGTTCGAGACTGAGGTGCAGAAAGACTGTTAAAGGGACCAAATTTTTGAGACTGTGTTGCAGAAGGATCTTATATAGAGCAGAGTTTGGAGACTGAGGTGCAGAAGGACTTTTACAGAGAGCAGATGTTGAAGTCTTGGGTGCAGAAGGATTGTTGAAGAGAGCAAAATTTTCAGACTGAGGTGCAGAAGGAGTTTTTTAGAGAGCAGATGTTGGAGACTGGGGTGAAAATGGTTCGTTGCAGAGAGCAGAAGTTGGAGACTGCAGTACAGAAAGACTGTTCCAGAGTGCAGAGTTTGGAGACTAGGGTACACAAGGACTTTTTCAGCGAGCAGATGTTGGATACTGTTTTTCAGAAGGACTGTTTCAGAGAGCAGAAGTTGTAGAATGGGGTGCAGAAGAACTTTGGAAAGAGCAGAGGTTTGAGACTGAGGGGCAGAAAGACGGAGAAAGAAAGCAGAGGTTGGAAACTGGCGTGCAAAAGAAACTTTACGGAGAGCAGAGTTTGAAGGCTGCAGTACAGAAGGACTGTTACAGAGAGCAGAGTTTGGAGACTGGGGAACAGAAGGAGTGTTGCAGAGTACAGAGGTTGGAGACTGGGGTGTAGCATGACCTTTGCAGAAAGCAGAGGGTTTAGACTGGCATGGAGAAGGAATATTACAGAGAGCAGAGTTTGGAAACTGGGGTCAGAAGGATCTCTTAGACAGTAGAGGTTGGAGACTGGGGTGCAGAAGGATAGTTGCAGAGAGCAGAGTATGGACACTGGGGTGCAGAAGGACTGTTGCAGACAGCAGAGTTTGGAGACTGGGTTGGAGAAGGAGTGTTGCAGACAGAAGATGTTGGAGACTGGGGTACAGAAGGAATGTGACAGAGAGCGGAATTTAGAGACTGGGGTGAATATGGACTATTGCAAAGAGCAGAGGTTGCAGACTGAGGTGCAGAAGGACTGATACAGACAGCAGTGGTTCGAGAATGTGGTGCAAAAAAACTGATACAGAAAGCAGAGTTTGGACAATGTGGTGCAGGAAAAGCCTTACAGAGAACAGAGCTTGGAGACTGTGGTACAGAAGGAGTTTTACAGAGAGCAAAGGTTTTAGACTGGGGTTCAGAATAACTATTTTAGAGATCAGAGTTTGAAGACTGGGGTGCAGAAGGACCATTGCAGAAAGCAGAGGTCGGAGACTGGTTTTCAGAGGATCTTACAGAGAGCTGAGTTTGGACACTGAGGTGCATAAGGACTGTTGCAGAGAGCAGAGTTTGGAGATTGGGGCGCAGTAGGACTGTTGCAGAGAACAGTGTTTGGAGTCTGAGGTGCAGAAGGACTGTTACAGAGAGCAGAGGTTGTAGACTGGGGTGCAGAATGACTTACACATAACGTAGAGTTTGGAGACTCGGGTGCAGAAGGACCGTTACAGAGAGCAGAGGTTGGAGACTGCAGTACAGAAGGACTGTTACAGAGAGCAGATGTTGCAGACTGTGGTGCAGAAGGACTGTTGCAAAGAGCAGAGTTTGTAGAGTGAGGTGCAAACGGACTGCTATGGAAAGCAGAGTTTGGAGACTGTGATGCAGAAGCACTGATAAAGAAAGCAGAGTTGGGAGACTGGGGTGCAGAAGCACTGATACAGAAAGCCAAGTTTGGAGACTGGGGTGAAGAAGGACCCTTACAGAGAACTGAGGTTGAAGACTGCGGTACAGAAGAACTGTTGTTGAGAATAAGGTTGGAGTCTGGGGTGCAGAGGGACCATTGCAGAGAACAGAGGTTGGAGACTGGGGTGCAGAAGGAATGTTATAAAGAGCAGAGTTTGTAAACTGGGTTACAGAAGGATCTTATAGAGAGCAGAGTTTGGAGACTGGGTTGCAGAGAGACTGTTGCAGAGCAACAGAGAATGGGGTGAAGAAGGATCGTTACAGAGAGCAGATTATGGAGACGGGGGTATAGAAGGACTGTCCCAGAGAGCAGAGTTTGGAGACTGGTGTGTAGAAGGACTGTTGCAGAAAGCAGTTGTTGGAGACTGAGGTGCAGAAGGACTGTTTCAGAGAGCAGAGTTTGGAAACAGGGGTGCAGAAGGACTGATACAGAGAGCAGAGATTGAGACTGAGGTGCAGAAGGAATGTTACAGAGAGCAGAGGTTGGAGACTGGGGTGCAGAAGGACTGATACCGAAAGCAGAGGTGAGAGACTGGGGTCCAGAAGGACCGTTACAAAGAGCAGAGGTTGGAGACTGCAGTACAGAAAGACTGTTACAGAGAGCAGATTTTGCAGACTGTGGTGCAGAAGGACTGTTGCAGAGAACAGAAGTTGGAGTCTGGGGTGCGAAAGGACTGTTGCTGAGAGCAGAGGTTAAAGACTAATGTGCAGAAGGATTGTTACGGAGAGTATAGGTTGGAGACTGGGGTGCAAAAGGACTGTTACAGAGAGAAGAGTTTTGAGACTTGGTTGTAGAAGGATCTTTCAGAGAGCTTAGGTTGGTGACTGGGGTACAGAAAGACTTTTGCGAAGATCAGAGTTTGGAGACTGGGGTGCATAAGGACCGTTGCTGAGAGCAGAGGTTGATGAATGGGGTGCAGAAGGACTGTTAAAGAGAGCAGAGTTTGGAGACTGGTTTGTAGAAGTTTCGTTCAGAGAGAAGGGTTTGGAGACTGAGGTGCAGAAGAACTGTTACGGAGAGCAGAGGTTGGAGAGTGGGGTGCAGAAGGACTTTTTAAGAGAGCAGAGCAGAAGTTGGAGACTGGTGTATAGAAGGACTGTTGAAGAGAGCACATATTGGAGATTGGGGTGCATAAAGACTGTTGCAGAGAGCAGAGGTTGGAGACTGAGGTGTAGAATGACTGTTACAGAGTGCAGATGTTTGAGACTGGGATGCAGAAGGATCGTTGCAGAGAGCAGAAGTTGGAGACTGAGGTGCAGAAAGATCGTTTCAGACAGCAGATGTTAGAGACTGGGGTGCAGAAGCATCGTTACAGAGAGCAGAAGTTTGAGATTGGGGTGCAGAAAGATTTTACAGAGAGCACAGGTAGGAGACTGGGGTGCAGAAGGAATGTTGCAGAGAGCAGAGGTTGAAGATTGGGGTGCAGGAGGACTTTTGCAGAAAGCAGAGTTTGGAGACTGAGGTGCAGAAAGACTGTTAAAGAGAGCAGATATTGGAGACTGGGTTGCAGAAGGACTTATAGAGAAAGCAGATGTTGGAGACTGGGGTGCAGAATGACGGATAAAGAGAGCAGAGTTTGGAGACTCCGGTACAGAAGGACTGGTATAGAGAGCACAGGTTGGACACTGGGATGCAGAACCACTGTTGCAGAGAACAGAGGTTGGAGACTGGGTGCAGAAGGACTGTTGCAGGGAGCAGAGTTTGGAGACAGGATGCAGAAGGATTGTTGCAGAGAGCAGAAGTTGAAGACTGGGGTGCAGAAGGACAGATACAGAGAGCAGATGTTGGAAATTGGGGTGAAGAAAGCCTGGTAAAGAGAGCAGAGTTTGGAGACTGGGGTGCACGAGGACTGTTACAGAGAGGAGAGTTTGGAGACTGGGTTGCAGAAGGATCTTACAAAGAGCAGAGGTTGGAGACTGAGGTGCACAAGCACTGTTACAAAGAGTAGAGTTTGGAGACTGAGGTGCAGAAGGATCATTACAGAGAGCAGATCTTGGAGACTGAGGTGCAGAAGGATTGATACAGAGAGCAGAGGTTGGAGACTGGGGTGCAGTAGGACTATTGCAGAGAGCAGAGGTTTTAGACTGGCGTGTAGAAGGACTGTTGCAGAGAGTAGAGGTAGGAGATTGGGGTGCAGAAGTACTGTAGCAGAGAGCAGAGGTTGGAGACTAAGGTGCAAAAGGACAGTTACACAGAACAGTGTTTGGAGACTTGGGTGCAGAAGGACCCTTACAGAGAGCAGTGGTTGGTGACTGCAGTACAGAAGGACTGTTACAGAGAACAGAGGTTGGAGAGTGGTGTGGAGAAGAACTGATGCACATAGTAGATCTTGGAGACTGTGGCGCAGAAGGACTGATGCAGAGAATAGAGGTTGCAGACTGGGGTTCAGAAAGAACTTTGAAGAGAGCAGAGGTTGGAGACTGGGGTTCAGAAGGATCTTACAGTGAGAAGAGTGGGGTCTGGGATGCAGAAGGACTGTGGCAGAGAGCAGACGTTTGAGACTGGGGTGCAGAGAGATTATTGCAGAGAGCAGAGGTTGGAGACTGGGCTGTGGAAGTTTCTTTCAGAGAGCAGAGTTTGGAGCCTGAGGTGCAGAAGGACTATTACAGAGAGCAGAGGTTAGAGAGTGTGGTGCAGTAGGACTGTTTAGAGAGCAGAGAAGAGGTTGGAGACTGGGGTTTAGAAGGACTGTTGAAGAGAGCACATGTTGGAGATTGGGGTGCAAAAAGACTGTTGCAGAGAGCAGATGTTGGAGACTGAGTTGTAGAAGGACTGTTACAAAGTTCAGATATTTGAGCCTGGGATGACGAAGGATCGTTGCACACATCAGAAGTTGGAGACTGAGGTGCAGAAAGATCGTTGCAGAGAGCAGAGGTTAGAGACTGGGGTGCAAAAGCATCGTTACAGAAAGCGGAGGTTTTAGATTGGGGTGCAGAAGGACTTTTACAGAGAGCACAGGTAGGAGACTGGGGAACAGAAGGAATGTTGCAGAGAGCAGACGTTGGAGACTGGAATGCAGGAGGACTTTTGCAGAAAGCAGAAGTTGGAAAGTGAGGTGCAGAAAGACTGTAAAAGAGAGCAGATATTAGAGACTGGGGTGCAGAAGGATTTATAGAGAAAGCAGATGTTGGAGACTGGGGTGCAGAAGGATTGATAAAGAGAGCAGAGGTTGGAGACCCGGTACAGAAGGACTGGTATACAGAGCAGAGTTTGGACACTGGGATGCAGAACGACTATTGCAGAGAGCATAGGTTGGAGACTGGGGTCCAGAAGGACTGTTGCAGAGAGAAGAGGTTGGAGACTGGGGTGCAGAAGGTTGTTGCAGAGAGCAGAGTTTGGAGACTGAAGTGCAGAAGGAGTGTTACAGAAAGCATAGGTTGGAAATTGGGGTGCAGATGGACTGTTACAGAGACCAGAGGTTGGAGACTACGATATAGAAGGACTGTTACAAAGAGCAGAGGTGGAAGACTTGGGTGCAGAAGGACTGTTACAGAAAGCACAGGTTGGAGACTGAGGTGCAGAAGGATAGAGACAGAGAGCAGAGGTTGGAGACTGGGGCTCAGAAGGACTGATACAGAAAGCAGAGGTTGGAGACTGGGGTGCAGAAGGACCATTACAGAGAGCAGAGTTTGGTGACAGCGGTACAGAATGATTGTTACAGAGAGCAGATACTAGAGACTGGGGATCAGAAAGACTGTTGAGAGAACAGAGTTTGGAGACAGGGGTGCCGCAGGACCCTTGCAGAAAGCAGAGGTTGGCGACTGGGGTCTAGAAGGAATGTTAGAGAGCAGAGTTAGGAAACTGGATTGCAGAAAGATCTTACAGAGAGCACATGTTGGAGACTGTGGTGCAGAAGGACTGTTGCAGAGAGCAGACATTGGAGACTGGGGTCCAGAAAGATCGTGGCAGAGAGCAGAGTTTGCAGACTGGGGTGCAGAAGATTGTTGCAGAGAGCAGAGTTTTGAGACTGAGGTGCAAAAAGACTGTTACAGAGAGCAGATGTTGGAGACTGGGGTGCAGAAGAACTGTTGCAGAGAGAAGAGGTTGGAGACTGAGGTGTAGAAGAACTGTTACAGAGAGCAGAGGTAAGAGACTGGAGTTGTGATGGATCTTACAGAGAGCAGAGTTTGGAGACTGAGGTGCGGAAGGATTGTAACAGACACCTGAGGTAGGAGACTGGGGTGCAGGAGATTCGTTGCAGGCAGCAGAGTTTTCAGACTGTAATGCATAAGGACTGTTGCAGAGACCAGATGTTGGAGAGTGGGGTGTAGAAGGACTGTTGCAGAGAGTATAGTTTGGAGACTGAGGTGCAGAAGGACTGTTACAAGATGCAGAGGTTGGAAATTGGGGTGCAGAAGTACCTTTAAAGAGAGGAGAGTTTGGAAACTGCGGTTTATGACTGTTACCGAGAGCAGAGGTTGGCGACTGGGATGCAGAAGGACTCTTACAGAGAGCACAAGTTGGAGACTGAGGTGCAGAAGGATGGATACAGAGAACAGAGGTTGGATACTGGGGTTCAGACACTCTGATACAGAAAGCAGAGTTTGGAGACGGGTGTAGAAGAACCGAAACTGAGAGCACTGGTTGCAGACTGCAGTACAGAAGGACTGTTACAGAGAGCACATCTCAGAGACTAGGGAGAATAATGACTGTTGCAGAGAGAAGAGGTTTGAGAATGAGATGCAGAAGGACTGTTACAGATAGCAGAGTTTGGAGACTGGGGTACAGAAGTACTCTTACAGAGAGCAGAGTTTGAAGACTGGGGTGCAGAAGGACTGTTACAGAGAGCAGAGGTTGGAGACTGGGGTTCAGATGGATCTTACAGAGAGCAGAGTTTAGAGACTTGCGTGCAAAAGGACTGTTGCTGAGAGCAGAAGTTGGAGACTGAGGTGGATAAGTATCGTTGCAGAGAGAAGAGGTTGGAGACTGGGGTGCAGAAGGCCTGTTACACAGAGCAGAGTTTGGAGACTGGGTGGCAGAAGTTCTGTTAAAGAGAGCAGAGGTTGGAGACTGTTGTGCAGAAGGACTGTTAAAGAGTGATGAGTTTAAAGACTGGGTTGCAGAAGAATGAAACAGAGGGCAGAGTTGGGAGACTGAGGTGCAGAAGGACTGTTACAGAGAGTAGAGTTAGGAGACTGGGGTGCAGAAGGGTCGTTGCAGAGAACAGAGTTTTCAGACTGAGGTGCAGAAAGACTGTGGCAGAGAGCAGATGTTGGAGACTGGAGTGCAGAAGGACTGTTGCAGAGAGCAGATGTTGGTAACTAGGGTCCAGAAGAACTGTTGTAGAAAGCAGAGGTTGGAGACTGGGGTGCAGAAGGACTGTTGCAGGGAGCAGAGGTTGGAGACGGAGGTGTGGCACTCCTGTTACAGAAAGCAGAGTTTGGAGACTCGGGTGCAGAAGGACAGTTTAGGAGAGCAGAGGTTAAATACAGGAGTGCAGAAGGATCTTACAGAGAGCAGAATTTGGAGACTGAGTTGCAGAAGAACTCTGCTGAAATCAGAGGTTGGAGACTGAGATGCAGAAGTTTTCTTACAGAGAGCAGAGTTTGGAGAATGGGGTACAGAAGGACTAATACAGAAAGCAGAGATTGGAGTCTGGGGTGCAGAAAGACCGTTACAGAGAGCAGAGTTTGGATACTGCAGTACAGGAGGACTTTTACAGAGAGCAGAGTTTGAAGACTGGGGTGCAGAAGTACTATAGCAGAGAGCAGATGTTGGTAACTAGGGTGCAGAAGGACTGTTGCAGAGAGCAGAGTTTGGAGACTGGGGTGCAGAATGACTCTTTCGGAGAGCAGAGGTTGGAGACTGGGGTGCAGAAGGACTGTTACACACAGCAGAGGTTGGAGAGAGCGGTGCAGAACAATCTTACAGAGAGCAGAATTTGGAGACTGAAGTGCTAAAGGACTTTTGCAGAGATCAGAGGTTGGAGACTGAGGTGCAGTAGGATCATTGCCGAGAGCAAAGTTTCGAGACTGGGGTGCAGAAGGATCTTTGCAGAGAGCATAGGATGGAAACTGGGTTGCAGAAGGCCTGCTATAGAGAGCAGAGTTTTGAGACTGGAGTGCAGAAGACCTTTTACAGAGAGGAGAGGTTGGAGACTGGGGTGCAGAAGGACTGTTACAGAGAGCAGAGTTTGGAGACTGGATTGCTGAAGGAACTTACAGAGAGCAGATGTTGGAGACTGACGTGCAGGAGGACTGTTACAGAAAGTAGAGGTTGGAAATTGGGTTGCAGAATGATCCTTAATAAGAGCACAGGTTGGAGACTGCGGTATACAAGGACTGTTACAGAGAGCAGAGGTTGGAGACTGGGGTGAAGATGGACTGTTACAGAAAGCACAGGTTGGAGACTGAGGTGCAGAAGGATAGATACAAAGAGCAGAGGTTGCAGACTGGGTTCAGAAAAACTGATTCAAATAAGCAGAGGTTGGAGACTGGGTTGTAGAAGGACCATTACAGAGAGCAGAGGTTGGAAACTGCGGTACATAAGGTCTGTTACAGAGAGCAGATCTCGGAGACAGGGGAGCAGAAGAACTTTAGTAGAGGACAGAGGTTGGAGAACAGGGTGGAGAAGAAATGTTACAGAGAGCAGAGTTTGGAAACTGGAGTGCAGAAGTATCTTACAGAGAATATAGTTTGGAGACTGTGGTGCACAAGGACTGTTGCAGAGAGCAGACTTTGGAGACTGGGGTCCAGAAGGTTCGTTGCTGAGAGAAGAGTTTGGAGACTGGGGTGCAGAAAGACTTTTGCAGAGAGCAGATGTTGGAGACTGGGGTTGAGAAGGAATGTGGCAGAGAGCAGATTTTAGAGACTGCGGTGCAGAAGGACTGTTACAGAGAGCTGAGGTTGGAGACTGGGTTTCAGATAGATCTTACAGAGAGCACAATTTGGAGACTGGGGTGCAAAGGACTGTTGCCGAGAGCAGATTTGGAGACTTGGGTGGGGAAGAATCATTGCAGAGAGAAGAGGTTGGAGACTGGGGTGCAGAAGGCCTATTACAGAGAGCAGGTGTTTGAGACATGGGTGCAGAAGGACTTTTGCAGAGAGTAGAATTTTGAGACTGAGGTTCAGAAGGACTGTTGCAGATAGCATAGTTTGGAGACTGGGGTGCAGATGGACTGATACATAAAGAAGAGGTTGGGGACTGAAGTTCAGAAGGACCATTACAAACAGCAGAGTTTGGATACTGCAATACAGGAGGACTGTTACAGATAGCAGAGGTTGGAGACTGGAGTGGAGAAGAACTGTTTCAGATTGCAGACGTTGGAGACTGGTGTGTCAAAGAACTGTTGCAGAGAGTAGAGTTAGGAGACTGAGATGCAGAAAGACTGTTAAAGAGAGCAGAGTTGGAGACTGGGGTGCAGAAGGACTGATACAGAGAGCAGAGTTTGGAGACAGGGGTGCAGAAGGCTGTTACAGAGAGCAGAGCTTGGAGCCTTGGTACAGAAGGGCTGTTACAGAGAGCAGAGTTTGGAGACTGGGTTGCAGAAGAATATTATGTAGAGCAGAGTTTGGAGACTGCAGTGCAGAAAATTTGTTACAGAGAGCAGAGGTTGACGACTGGGGTGCAGTAGGATTATTGAAGAGAGCAGATGTAGGAGACTGGTGTGCAGAAGGATCGTTGCAGAGAGCAGAAGTTGGAGACTTGGGTGCAGAAGGACGGTTGCAGAGAGCAGATGTTGGAGACCGGGATGCAGAAGGATCTTTGCAGAGAGAAGAGATTGGAAACTGCTTTGCAGAAAGACTGTTACACAGAGCAGAGGTTGAAGACTTGAGTGTAGAAGGACTGTTGCAGAGAGCGGAGTTTGGAGACTGGGGTGCAGAAGGACTGTTATAGAGAGCAGATGTTAAAGACTGAGATGCAGAAGGATAGTTACAGAGAGCTGAGTTTGTAGACTTGGGTGCAGAAGGACCTATACAGAAAGCAGAGGTTGGAGACTTGGGTCTAGAATGAACCTTACAGAGAGCAGAGGTTGGAGACTGCATTACAGAAGGACTGTTGCAGAGTGCAGAGGTATGTGAATGGGATGCAGACGGACTGTTTCAGAGAGTTGATGTCAAAGACTGGGGTGCAGAAGAACTGTTGCAGAGAGCTGAAGTTGGAGACTGGGGTGCAGAAGGATTGTTGCAGGAAGCAGAGGTTGGAGACTGGGGTGAAAAAGGACTGATACAGAGATCAGAGTTTGGAGATTGGTGTGCAGAAGGATCTTACAGAGAGCAGAAGTTGGAGAGTGGTGTGCAGAGGAACTGTTGATCAGAGCAGAGGTTGGAGACTGGCGTGCAGAAGGACTGTTACAGAGAGCAGAGATTGGAGACTGAGGTGCAGAAGAAATGTTACTGAGAGCAATGTTTGGAGACTGGGGTGCGTAAGAATTTTTGCAGGGAGCAGAGGTTGGAGACTGACATGCTGAAGGAATCCTGCAGACAACAGAGGTTTGAGAATGGGGTGCAGAAGGACCGTTGCAAAGAGCAGATGTTGGAGACTGAGGTGCAGAAGGATTGTTATAGTGAGCAGAGGTGTCAGACTGGGGTCAAGAAAGACTGTTACGAAGATCAGAGATAGGAGACTAGGATGCAGAATGATCTTTCAGAGAGAATAGGTTGGAGACTGCGGTGCAGACGAACTGTTGCAAAGAGCAGAGGTTTGAGACTGGGGTGCAGAAGGACTGTTACAGTGAGCAGAGTTTGGAGACTGGGTTGCAGAAAGATCTTACATAAAGCAGAGGTTGGAGATTGAGGTGCAGAAAAATGATATCCAGAGCAGAGTTTGGAGTCTGGGGTGAAGAAAGACTATTGCCGAGAAAAGAAGTTGGAGACTGTCGTGCACAAGAACTGTTGCAGAGAGCAGAGGTTGGACACTAGGGTGAAAAAGGAATTTTACAGAGAGCAGAGTTAGGAAACTGGGGTGTAGAAGGATCTTACAGATTGGAGAGGATGGAGACTGGGGTGCTGAAGGACTGTTACAGAGAGCATATGTTGGAGACTGAGTTGCAGAGTTTAGAGACTGTTGTGCACAAGGATCTTTGCAGAGAGCAGAGTTTTCAGAGTGATGTACAGAAGGACTTTTGCAGAGAGCAGAGGTTTGAGACTGGGGTGCATAAGGATCATTGCAGAGAGCAGAGGCTATAGACTGGGGTACAGTAGGACCATTTCAGAGGTCAGTGTTTGGGAACTGAGGTGCAGAAGGATTGTTATAGAGAACAGACGTTGGATACTGGGGTGCAGAAGGACTGTTGCAGAGAGCAGAGATTGGAAACTGGGGTTTAGAAAGACTGTGACAGAGAGCAGAGGTTGGAGACTGGGGTGCAGAATTACTGTTACAGAGAGCAGAGTTTGGAGACTTGGGTGTAGAAGGATCATTGCAGAGAACCGAGTTTTCAGACTGAGGTGCAGAAGGACTATTGGAGATTACAGATGTTGCAGACTGGGGTGCAGAAGCATCTTTGTAGAGAGCAGAGGTTTAATACTGGGGTGAAAAAGGACTGTTACAGAGAACAGAGGTTAAAGACTGCGGTGCAGAAGGCCTGTTACAGAGATCAGAGTTTTGTGAAGCGATGCAGAACGACTGATACAGAGGGCAGAGTTTGGAGACTGGGTTGCAGAAGAATCCTACAAAGAGCAGAGGTTGGAGTCATAGGTGCAAAAGGACCATTGCAGAGAGCAGAGTTGGAGACAAAGGTTAAGAAGCATTGATACAGAGAGCAGAGGTTGGAGTCTGGGGTGCAGAAGGACTGTTGCACATAGCAGAGTTTGGAGAATGGGGTTAAGAAGTATTGTTGCTGGGAGCAGGTGTTGGAGACTTGGGTGCAGAACGACTGTTGCAGAGAGCAGAATTTTGAGACTGAGTTGCAGAAGGACTGTTACAGAGAGCAGAGGTTGGAGACTGGTGTTCAGAAGGACTTATACAGAAAGCAGAGGTTGGAGACTAGGGTGCAGAAGGACCGTTGCAGAGAGCAGAGTTCGGAGACTGCAATAAAGGAAGACTGTTACAGAGAGCAGAGGTGGAAGAATGGTTTATAGAAAAACTGTTTCAGAGTGCAGATGTTGGAGACTTGGGTTCAGAAAAACTGTCCCAGAGAGCAGATGTTGGAGACTGAGGTGCACAAAGAATGTTACAGAGAGCAAAGTTTGGAGACTGTGGTGCAGAATCACTGATACAGAAAGCAGATGTTTAGCCTGGGGTGCAGAAGGACCATTAGAGAGAGCAGAGTTTGGAGACTGTGGTACACAAGGACTGTTGCACAGAGCAGAGGTTAGAGAATGGGGTACAGAAGAACTGTTACAGAGAGCAGATGTTAGAGAATGGGGTGCAGAAGTAAGGTTGCAGAGTTCAGATGTTGGAGACAGAGCTGCAGAAGGACTGTTACAGAAACAGAGGTTGGAAACCGTTGTTCAGAAGGACTTATACAGAAAGCAAAGGTTTGAGAATGGGGTGGAGAAGGACCGTTACAGAGAACAGAGGTTGGACACTGCGGTACAGAAGGACTGTTACACAGAGTAGAGGTTGGAGACTGGGGAGTAGAAGGACTGATGCAGAGAACAGATGTTGGAGACTGGGTTGCAGCAGGACCGTTGAAGAAAGCAGAGGTTGTAGACTGGGTTGGAGAAGGACTGTTGCAGAGAGCAGATGTTGGAGACTGGGGTGCATAAGGATCGTTGCAGAGAGCAGAGGTTGGAGACAGTGGTGCAGAAGGACGGTTGCAGAGAGCAGAAGATGGATTCTGAGGTGCAGAAAAACAGTTACAGAGAGCATACGTGAAGACTGGGCTCCGGAAGGATCGTTACTGAAAGAAGAGTTGGGAGACTGCGGTGCAGAAGGACTTTTACAGAGAGCACAGGTTGGAGACTGGGGTGCAGAAGGAATGTTGCAGAAAGCAGAGGTTGGAGACTGGGTTGCAGAAGGATCTTAAGTGGAGCAGAGTTTAGAAACTGAAGTGCAGAAGGACTGTTGCAGAGATCAGATGTTGGAGACTTGGGTGCAGAAGGACTGTTCAGTGAGCAGATGTTGGAGACTGGGATTCAGAAGGATCTTTGCAGATAGCAGAGGTTGCACACTGGGGTGCAGAAGGACTGTTACACAGAGCAGAGGTTGAAGACTGAGGTGAAGAAGGACTGTTACAAAGAGCAGATGTGGGAAACAGGGGTGCAGGACTGATACAGAGCAGAAGTTGAAGACTGAGGTGCAGAAGGACTGTTACACAGAGCACAGGTTGGAGACTCGGGTGCAGAAGGATTATTGCAGAGGTTGATGACTGTGGTGAAGAAGGCCTCTTAAAGAGAGCAGAGGTTGGTACTGGGGAGCATTAAAACTGTTACAGAGAGTAAAGTTTGAAGACTGGGTTGCAGAAGATTCTTTCAGAGAGCAGAGTTGAGAGACTGAGGTTCAGAAGGACTGTTACAGAGAGCAGAGGTTGGAGAGTGGGGTGGAGAAGGAGTGTTTAAGAGAGCAGAGGTTGGAGACTGGGGTATAGAAGGACTGTTTAAGAGAGCAGATGTTGGAGATTGGGGTGCAAAAAACTGTTGCAGAGAGCAGAAGTTGGAGACTGAGGTGTAGAAGGACTCTTACAGAGTGCAGATGTTTGAGACTGGGGTGCAAAAGCATCATTGTAGAGAGCAGAAGTTGGAGACTGAGGTGCAGAAAGATCATTGCATAGAGCAGAGGTTAGAGACTGGGGTGCAGAAGCATCGTTACAGAGAGCAGAGGTTTGAGACTGGAGTGCAAAAGGACTTTTACAGAGAGCACAGGTAGGAGACTCGGGTGCAGAAGGAATGTTGCAGAGAGCAGAAGTTGGAGACGGGGGTTCAGGAGGAGTCTTGCAGAAAGCACAGGTTTGAGACTGAGGTGCAGAAAGATATTTAAAGAGAGCAGAGGTTGGAGAGTGGGGTGCAGGAGGACTTATAGAGAAAGCAGATGTTGTAGACTGCGGTGCAGAAGGACGGATTAGAGAGCAGAGGTTGGAGACTCCGGTACAGAAGGACTGCTATAGAGAGCAGAGGTTGGAGACTAGGGTGCAGAACGACTGTTGAAGAGAACAGAGGTTGGAGACTAGGGTGCAGAAGCACCTTTGCAGAGAGCAGAGGTTGGAGACTTAGGTGCAGAATTATTGTTTCAGAGATCAGAGTTTGGAGACACGGGTGCAGAAGGACCTTTACAGAGAGCAGAGATTGGAGACTGGGGTATAAAAGGACTTTTACAGAGAGCAGAGATTGGAGACTGGGGAGCGGAAAGACTGTTGCAAGAACAGAGGTTTAAGACAGGGTTGCAGAAGGACCATTGCAGAGAGCAGAGGTTGGAGACTGAGGTGCAGAAGGATTGTAACAGAGAGCAGAGTTTGGAGACTGCAATGCAGAAGAACTGTTACAGAGAGTAGAGTTTGGAGACTGGGGTACAGAAGCATATTACAGTGAGCAGAGGTTGGAGACTGGGGTGAAGAAGGACTTCTGCAGAGATAAGAATTTGAAGACTGTGGTGCAGAAGGATTGTTACAGAGATCAGAGGTTGGATACTGGGGTGCAGAAGGACTTGTGCATAGAGCAGAAGTTGGAGATTTGGGTGCAGAAGGAACTGTTGCAGAGAGCAGAAGTTGGAGACTGAGGTGCAGAAGGACTTTTATAGAGAGCAGAGGATTGAGACTGGGGTTCAGAAGAAATGATTCAAAAATCAGAGGTTGAAGACTGGGGTACAGGAGGACCATTACAGAGAGCAGATGTTGAAGTCTCCAATAATGATGGACTCTTATAAAGAGAAGAGGTTGGAGACTGGGGTGTAGAAGGACTGTTGCAGAGAGTAGATGATGGAGACTGGGGTCCAGAAGGACTTTCGCAGAGAGCAGAATTTGGAGACTAAGGTGCAGAAGGACAGTTACACAGAGCAGAGTTTGGAGACTGGGGTGCAGAAGGACTGACAAGAAAGCAGAATTTGGAGATTCGGGTGCAGAAGTATCCTTACAGAAATCAGAGTTTCGAGAATGCAGTACAGAAGGACTCTTACAGAGAGCAGAGTTCGGAGACTGGGTGGAGAATGACTGTTGCAGATAGCAGATGTTGGAGACTGGGGTGCAGAAGGAATGTTGCAGAGAGCAGAGGATGGAGACTGGGGTGCACAAGGACTGTTGCAGAGAGCAGAGGTTGCAGACTGAGTTGCAGAAGGACTCTTAAAGACGGCAGAGTTTGGAGACTTTTGTCCAAAATGACTGATACAGAAAGCAGAGGTTGGATACTGGGGTGAATAAGGACCCTTACGGAGAACAGAGGTTGGAGACTGCGGTACAGAAGGACTGGTACAGAGAGAAGAGGTTGGAGACTGGGGTGCAGAAAAACTGTTGTAGATAACAGAGTTTGGAGACTGGGGTGCAGAAAGATTGTTGGGTCGAGCAGAGTATGCAGACTGGGGTATAGCAGGACTGTTGCAGAGAGCAGAGGATGGAGACTGGGGTGTAGAAGGTCTGTTGCAGAGAGCAGACGTTGGAGACAGGGGTGCAGAAGAATCGTTTGGGCGAGCAGAGTATGGAGACTGGGGTGTAGAAGGACTGTTGCATAGAGCAGAGGTTGGAGACTGGGGTGTTGAAGGACTGTTTCAGAGAGCAGATTTTGGAGACTTGGGTGCAGAAGGACTGTTGAATAGAGCATAGATTGGAGACTTAGGTACAGAAGGACTGTTACAGAGAGTAGAGGTTGAAGACTGGGTTGCAGATGGATTATTGCAGAGAGAAGAGTTTTCAGACTAGGTACAGAAGAACTGTTGCAGAGAGCAGATGTTGGAGACTGGGGTTCACAAGTACTGTTGCAGCGAGCAAATGTTTGAGACTGAGGTGCCAAAGGATATTTGCAGAGAACAGAGCTTGGAGACTGACGTGCAGAAGGATCATTGTGGAGAGCAGAGGTTCGAGACTGGGGTGCAAAAGGATCATAACAGAGAGCAGAGTTTGAAGACTAAGGTGCAGAAGGACTAATGGAGAAAGCAGATGTTTGAGACTGGGGTGTAGAAGGCCCGTTACAGAAAGCAGAGGTTGGAGAATCCGGTACAGATGGACTGTTACAGAGAGCAGGGGTTGGTGACTGGGTTGCAGAAGACTGTTGCAGAGAGCAGATGTTGGAGACTGAGGTGCAGAATTATTGTTACAGAGAGCAGAGTTTGGAGACTGGATTGCAGAAGTACTATTACAGTGAGCAGCGGTTGGAGACTGATGTGCAGAAGGATCTTGCAGAAATGCAGGGTTTCGAGACTAGGGTGCATAAGGACTGTTGTCGAGAGCAGATGTTGGAGACTGGGGTCCTGACGGATCCTTGCAGAGAGTAGAGTTTAGAGACTGGGGTGCACAAGGCCTGTTACAGACAGCAGAGTTTGTAGAGTGGGGTACAGAAGGACTGTTACAGAGAGCAGAGGTTGCAGACGGGGTTTCAATAGAGTCTTACTGAGAGATGAGGTTGGAGACTGAGGTACAGAAGGACTGTTACAGAGAGCAGAGGTTGGAGACTGGGGTGTCGAAGGATCGTTGGGGCGAGCAGATTATGGAGACTGGGGTGTAGAAGGACTGTTGCAGAGAGCAGAGGTTGTATACTGGGGTGTAGAAGGACTGTTGCAGAGAGCAGACTTTGGAGACTGGGGAGCAGAAGGATCGTTGGGGCGAGCAGAGTATAGAGACTGGGGTTTAGAAGGACTGTTGCAGAGAGCAGAGGTTGGAGTCTGGGGTGTAGAATGACTGTTTCAGAGAGCAGATGTTGGAGACTTGTGTGCATAAGGACTGTTTCATAGAGCAAAGATTGGAGACTGAGGTACAGAAGGACTGTTACAGAGAGCAGAGTTTGGAGACTGGGGTGTCGAAGGATCATTGGGGCGAGCAGATTATGGAGACTGGGGTGTAGAAGGACTGTTGCAAAGAGCAGAGTTTGGAGACTGGGGTGAAAAAGGACTGTTGCAGAGAGCAGACGTTGGAGACTGGGGTGCAGAAGAATCGTTGGGGCGAGCAGAGTATAGAGACTGGGGTGTAGAAGGACTGTTGCAGAGAGTAGAGGTTGGAGTCTGTTGTGTAGAAGGATTGTTCCAGAGAGCAGATGTTGGAGATTTGTGTGCAGAAGGACAGTTTCATAAAGCAAAGATTGGAGACTGAGGTACAGAAGGACTGTTACAGAGAGCAGAGTTTGAAGACTGGGGTGAAGATGGATTATTGCAGAGAGCAGAGTTTTCAGACTGAGGTACAGAAGAACTTTGCAGAGAGAAGATGTTGGAGACTGGGATTCACAAGGACTGTTGCAGAGAGCAGAGGTTGGAGACTGGTGTGCAGAAGGATCTTTGCAGAGAGAAGAGTTTGGAGAATGAGGTGCAGAATGATCGTTGCAGAGAGCACAGTTTGGAGACTGGGGTGCAGAAGGAATGTTGCAGAGAGCAGTATTTGGAGACTTGGGTGCAGAAGGACTGTTGCAGAAAGCAGAGGTTGAAGACTGACGTGCAGAAAGACTATTACATTGAGCAGAGTTTGGAGACTGGGGTACAGATGTACTGATAGAGAAAGAAGATGTTGTAGACTGGGGTGAAGAAGGACTGTTTCAGAGAGCAATTGTTGGAGAATCCGATCCAGAAGAACAGTTACAGTGAGCAGAGGTTGGAGACTGGTTTGCAGAAAGATCTTACAGAGAGCAGATGTTGGAGACTGGGGATGCAAAAGTACTGTTGTAGAGAGCAGAGGTTGGAGATTGGGGTGCACAATGATCGTTGCAGAGAGTAGAGGTTGGATACTCTGGTTCTGAAGGCCTCTTACAGAGGGCAGAGTTTGGAGACAGGGGTACAGGAGGCCTGTTAGAGAGCAGAGTTTAGAGACTGGGTTCAGAAGGACTGTTAGAGAGAGTAGAGTTTGAAGACTGGTTTTCAGAAGGGTCTTACAGAGAGCAGAGTTTGGAGACTGAGGTACAGAGGGACTGTTACTAAGAGCAGAGTTAGGAGACTGGGTGCAGAAGGATTATTGCAGAGAGCAGAGATTTCAGACTGAGGTACAGAAGAACTGTTGCAGAGAGCAGATGTTGTAGACTGGGTTACACAAGGACTGTTACAGCGAGCACAGGTATGAGACTGGGGTGTAGAAGGATCGTTGCAGAGAGCAGAGGTTGGAGACTAAGGTGCAGAAGTACAGTTACTCAGACCACAGTTTGGAGACTGGGTTGCAGAAAGACTGATACAGAAAGCAGAGGTTGGAGACTCGGGTGCAGAAGCACCCTTACCGAGAGCAGAGTTTGGAGAATGTAGTACAGATGGACTGTTACAAAGAGCAGAGGTTGGAGACTGGGGTGGAGAATTACTGTTGCAGAGAACAGATGTTGGACACTGGGGTGCAAAAGGACTGTTGCAGAGAGTAGAGGATGGATATTGTGGTGCAGAAGGACTGTTGCAGAGAGCAGAGGTTGCAGACTGAGTTTCAGAAGGACTGTTAGAGAGGGAAGAGTTTGGAGACGGTGGTGCAAAATGACTGATACAGAAAGCATTGGATGGATACTGGGGTGCATAAGGACCCTTTCAGAGAACAGAGGTTGGAGACAGCGGTACAGAAAGACTGTTACAGAGAGTCGAGGTTGGAGACTGGGGTGCAGAAGAACTTATGTAGAGAACAAAGGTTGGAGACTGGGGTGCAGAAGGATCGTTGGGTCGAGCAGAGTATGGAGACTAGGGTGTATATGGACTTTTGAAGAGAGCAGAGTTTTCAGACTGAGGTAGAGAAGAACTGTTGCATGAAGCAGATATTGGAGACTGGGGTTCACAAGGACTGTTGCAGCGAGCAGAGGTTTGAGACTGGGGTGCAGAAGGATCGTTGCAGAGAGCACAGTTTGTAGACTGAGGTGCAGAAGGAATGTTGCGGAGAGCAGAGGTTGGAGACTTGAGTGCAGAAGGACTGTTGCAGAAAGCAGAGTTTGGAGACTGAGGTGCAGAAGGACTGTTGCAGAGAGTGGAGGTTAGAGTCTGAGGTACAGAATGATCGTTACATAAAGCAGAGGTTGGAGACTGGGGTGCAGACGGACTTTTACAGAGAGCACAGATTTGATACTGGGAAGCAGAAGAAATGTTGCAGAGAGCAGAGGTTGGAGACTGGGATGCAGAAGTAGTGCTGCTGAAAGCAGAGGTTGGAGACTGAGGTGCAGAAAGACTGTTACAGAGAGTACAGGTTGGAGACTGGGGTGCAGAAGGATTATTGCAGAAAGCAGAGTTTTTAGACTGAGGTACAGAAGAAATGTTGCAGAGAGCAGATGTTGTAGACTGGGTTGCACAAGGACTGTTGCAGCGAGCAGAGATTGGAGAATGGGGTGCAGAAGGATGGTTGCAGTGAGCAGACATGAGAGACTGGGGTGCAGATGGACTGATACAGAGAGCAGAGATTTGAGACTGGAGTGCAGAAGGCCTGTTACAGAGAGCACAATTTGGAGACTGGGGTGATGAAGGACTGTTACAGAGAGCAGAGTTGGAAGACTGGGTTGCAGAAGGATCTTACAGAGAGCAGAGAATGGAGACTGAGGTGCAGAAGCACTGTTACAGAGAGTAGAAGATGGAGACTGAGGTGCAGAAGGACCGTTGCAGAGAGCAGAGGTTGGAGACTGAGTTGCAGAAGGATTGTTACAGAGAGCAGAGGTTGGAGAAAGGGGTGCAGAAGGACTGATGCAGAGAGCAGAGGTTGGAGACTAAGGTGCAGAAGGACAGTTATGCAGAGCAGAGGTCGGAGACTGGGTTGCTGAAGGACTGACACAGAAAGAAGAGGTTGGAAATTGGAGTGCAGAAGTACCCTTCCAGAGAGCAGAGGTTGGAGAATGCAGTACAGAAGGACTGTTACAGAGAGCAAAGTCTGGAGACTGGGGTGCAGAATAACTGTTGCAAAGAGCAGATGTTAGAGACTGGGGTGCAAAAGGACTGTTGCAGAGAACAGAGAATGGAGACTGGGGTGCAGAAAGACTGTTTCAGAGAGCAGAGGTTGCAGACTGAGTTGCAGAAAGATGGTTACAGAGGGCAGAGTTTGGAGACTGTGGTTCAAACGACTGATACAGATAGCACAGGTTGGATACTTGGGTGCATAAGGACCCTTACAGACAACAGAGGTTGGAGACTGTGGTACAGAAGGACTGTTACAGACAGCAGAGGTTGGAGTCTGGGTTGCAGAAGAACCGATGTAGAGAACAGAGTTTGGAGACTGGGGTGCAGAAGGACCGTGTGGCGATCAGAGTATAGAGACCTGGGTGTAGAATGACTGTAGCAGAGAGCAGTGATTGGAGACTGAGTTACAGAAGGACTGTTATAGAGAACAGAGTTATGAGACTGGGGTGCAGATGGATTATTGCAGAAAGCAGAGTTTTCAGACTGAGGTACAGAAGAACTGTTGAAGCAAGCAGATGTTGAAATCTCGGGTTCACAAGGACTGTTGCAGCTAGCAGAGGTTTTAGTCTGGGGTGCAGAAGGATAGTTGCAGAGAGCAGAGTTTGGAGACTGAGGTGCAGAGGATTGATACAGAGAGCAAATGTTGTAGACTGGGGTGCAGAAAGACTGTTGCAGAGAGCATAGGTTTTAGACTGTGTTGTAGAAGGACTGTTGCAGAGAGTAGAGGTTGGAGATTGAGGTCCAGAAGGACTGTGGCAGAGAGCAGAGGTTTTAGACTGGGATGTAGAAGGACTGTTGCATAGAGTAGAGGTTGGAGACTGGGGTGTAGAAGTACTGTTTAAGAGATCAGAGGTTAGAGACTTGTGTGCAGAAGGACTGTTGCATAGAGCAGAGATTGGAGATTGAGGTACAGAAGGACTGTTACAGAGAGCAGAGTTTGCAGACTGGGTTTTAGAATGGTCTTACAGAGAGCAGTGGTAGGAGTCAGAGGTACAGAAAGACTGTTACAGAGAGCAGAGTTTGGAGACTTGGGTACAGAGGAATTGTTGCAGAGAGCAGATTTTTCAGACTGAGGTACAGAAGAACAGTTGCAGAGAGCAGATGTTGGAGACTGGATTGCACAAGGACTCTTGCAGCGAGCAGATGTTGGAGACTGGGGTTCAGAAAGATCTTACAAAGAGCAGAGTTTGAAGACTGAGGTGCAGAAGTACTGTTACAGAGCGTAGAGGTTGGAGACTGAGGTTAGAAGGACCCATGCAAAGAGCAGAGGTTGGAGACTGAGGTGAAGAAGGATAGTTACAAAGAGAAGAGTTTGGAGACTAGGGTGTAGAAAAACTTTTGCTCAGAGCAGAGGGTGGAGAATGGGGTGTAGAAGGACTTTTGCAGAGAGAAGAGTTTGGAGATTGCGGTCCAGAAAAACTGTTACAGAGAGCAGAGTTTGAAAACTGGGGTGGAGAAGGACTGTTGCAGAGAGCAAATGCTGGAGTCTGGGGTGTAAAAGGAAAGCTGCAGAGAGCAGAGGATGGAGACTGGGGTGCAGAAGTATCCTTGGGGCGAGCAGAGTATGGAGACTGGGGTGTAGAAGGGCTGTTACAGAGAGCAGAGGTTGGAGACTAGGGTTTAGAAGGACTTTTTCAGAGAGAATACATTGGAGACTTGGGTGAAGAAGAACTGTTGCATAGAGCAGAGGATGGAGACTGAGATGCAGAAGACGGTTACAGAAAGCAGAGTTTGAAGACTGGGGTGCAGAAGGAGTGTAACAGAGAGCAGACTTTGGAGACTGGGGTGCAGAAGAATCGTGGTAGAGAGCAAAATTTGGAGACTGGGGTTCAGAAGGATTGTTAGAAAGAGCAGAGGTTGGAGACTGTGGTACAGAAGGACTTTTACTGAGAACACAGGTTGTAGACTGGGGTGCAGAAGGACTTTTACAGAGAGCACAGGTTAAAGACTGAGGTGCAGAAAAACTGTTACAGAGAGGAAAGTTAGGAGACTGGGGTGCAGAAGGAGTGTTGCAGAAAGCAGAAGTTTGAGACTGAGGTGCAGAAGGACCCTTACAGAGAGCAGAAGTTGAAGACTGGTGTGCAGAGGAGTGTTACAGAGAGCAGAGGTTGGAGAGAGGTGTGCAGAAGGATCTTACAGGGACCATAGGCTGGAGACTTGGGTGCAAAAGGACTGTTGCTGAGAGCAGAGTTTGGAGACTGGGGTGGAGAAGGATCATTGAAGAGAGAAGAGTTTGGAGACTGGGTGCAAAAGGCCTTTTACATACAGCAGAGTTTGGAGACTGGGGTGAAGAAGGCCTGTTACAGAGAGCAGTTCTTGGAGACTCGGGTGCAGAAGGACTGTTACAGAGAACAGAGATTGGAGATTCAGGTGCAGAAGGAATGTTACAGGAGACAGAGTTTGGAAATTAGGATGCAATAGGATCATTAAAGAGAGCAGAGTTTGAAGACTGCGGTATAGAACTGTGACCAATAGCAGAGGTTGGAGACTGGGGTGCAGAAGGACTGTTACAGAGAGCAGAGGTTGGAGACTGAGGTGTAGAAAAAGTGTTACAGAGAGCAGAGTTTGGAGACTGAGGTGCAGAAGGACTGTTACAGAAAGCAGAGGTTGGAAATTGGGGTGTAGAAGGACGGTTACAGAGAGCAGAGGTTGTAGACTGCGGTACAAATGGCCTGTTACACAGAGAAGATCGCAGAAGGACTGTTGCAGAGGACAGGAGTTGGAGACTGGGGTGGAGAAGGAATGTTACAGAGAGAGAGTTTAGAAACTGGAGTGCAGAAGGATCTTACAGAGAGCAGAGGTTGGAAACTGTTGTACAGAAGGACTGTTGCACAGAGCAGAAGTTGGAGACTGGAGTCCAGAAGGATCGTTGCAGAGAGCAGATTTTAGAGACTGAGGTGCAGATGCACTGATACAGAGAGCAGAGTTTCGAGAGTGAGGTGCAGAAGGACAGTTATAGAGAGCAGAGTTTGAAGACTTGTGTGGAGAAGGACTGTTACAGAGAGCAGAGGTTGGAGACTGGGGTTCAGATGGATCTTACAGAGAGCAGAGTTTAGAGACTGGGGTGCAAAAGGACTGTTTCAGAGAGCAGATGTTGGAGACTGGGATAGAAAAGAATCGTTGCAGGGAGAAGAGGTTGGAGACTGGAGTGCATAAGGATTTTACAGAGAGCAGAGGTTGGTGACTAGGGTGCAGGACTGTTGCTGAGAGCAGAGGTTGAAGACTGGGGTGGAGATAAATCATTGCAGAGAGAAGAGGTTGGAGACTGGGGTTCTGAAGGCCTATTACAGAGAGAAGAGTTTTGAGACTGCGTTGTAAAATTCCTGTTACAGAGAGCAGAGGTTGAAAACTATTCTGCTGAAAGACTGTTACAGAGAGCAGAGTTTGGAGACTGGGTTTCAGAAGGGTCTCAAAGAGAGCAGAGGTAGGAGACTGAGGTGCAGAAGGATCGTTTCAGAGAGCAGAGTTTTAGAATGAGTTGATGAAGGACATTTACAGAGAGCACATGTTGGAGACTGGTGTGCAGAAGGACTGTTGCAGAGAGCAGAGGTTTGAGACTGGGGTGAAGAAGGATCGGTGAAGAGAGCAAAGGTTGGAGACTGGTGTGTAGAAGGACTTTTACAGAGAGCAGAGTTTGGAGACTAGGTTGAAAAAGGATCCTACAAAGAGCAGAGGTTGAAGAATCAGCTGCAGAAAGACTGTTACAGAGAGTAGGTTTTGGAGACTGAAGTGCAGAAGTAACGTTGCAGAGTACAGAGTTTGGAGACTTAGGTGCAGAAGGATTGTTGCAGATAGCGGACTTTGGAGACTGGGGTGCAGAAGGACTGTTATAGAGAGCAGAGGTGGGAGACTGGGTTTCAGAAGGACTGAGACAGAAAGCAGGGATTAGAGTCTGGGGTGCAGAAAGACCCTTACAGAGAGCAGATTTTGGATTCTGCAGTACAGGAGGACTGTTACAAGGAGCAGAGGTTGGAGACTGGGGTGGAGAAGGACTGTAAAAAAGCGCTGATGTTGGTAACTAGGGTGCCGAAGGACTGTTGGAGAGAGCAGAGTTTGGAAACTGGGGTGCAGAAGAACTGTTGCGGACAGCAGAGGTTGGAGACTGGGGTAAAGAAGGACTGTTACAGAGAGCAGAGGTTGGAGACAGTGGTGCAGAAGGAATTTACACAGAGCAGAATTTGGATACTGAGTTGCAGATGGATTGTTGTAGAGATCAGAGGTTGGAGACTGGGGTGCAGTAGGATCATTGCAGAGAGCAGAGGTTAAAGACTGGTGTGCAGAAGGATCGTTGCAGAGTGCAGAGGATGGAGACTTGGTGCAGAAGACCAGCTAAAGAGAGCAGATTTGGAGACTGGCGTGCAGAGGCCTGTTACAGAGAGGAGAGATTGGAGACTGGGGTGTAGAAGGACTGTTACGGAGAGCAGAGTTTGGAGACTGAGGTGCAGAAAGACTGTTACAGAAAGCAGAGGTTGGAAATTGGGGTGCAGAAGGACCGTTACAGAGAGCAGAGGTTGGAGACTACGGTATAGAAGGACTGTTACAGAGAGCAGAGTTGGGAGACTTGGGTGAAGAAAGACTGTTACAGAAAGCACAGGTTGGAGACTGAGGTGAAGAAGGATAGACACAGAGAGCAGAGGTTGGAGACTAGGGTTCAGAAGGACTGATACAGAAAGCAGAGGTTTGAGACTGCGGTGCAGAAGGACCGTTACAGAGAGGAGATAATGGAGACTGTGGAGCAGAAGGACATTTGCAGAGGACAGAGTTTGGAGACAGGGATGCCGCAGGACCCTTGCAGAAAGCAGAGTTTGGCGACTAGGGTGGAGAAGGAATGTTAGAAAGAGCAGAGTTTGGAAACTGGAGTGCAGAGAGATCTTACAGAGAGCAGAGGTTGGAGACTGTGGTGCAGAAGGACTGTTGCAGAGAGCAGATGTTGGAGACTGGGGTCCAGAAAGATCGTTGCAGAGAGCATAGTTTGCAGACTGGGGTACAGAAGGCTTTTGCAGAGAGCAGAGGTTGACGAATGAGGTGCAGAAGGACTGTTACAGAGAGCAGATGTTGGAGACAGACTGGGGTTCAGATGGATATTACAGAGAGCAGATGACGGAGACTGAGGTGCAGAAGGATTGTAACAGACAGCAGAGGTAGGAGACTGGGGTACACGAGGTTCGTTTCAGACAGCAGAGTTTTCAGACTGTGGTGCAGAAGGACTGTTGCAGAGACCAGATGTTGGAGACTGGGGTGTAGAAAAACTGTTGGAGAGAGCAGATGTTGGAGCCTGGGGTGCAGAAGTACCATTCCAGAGAACAGAGTTTGAAGAGGAGGTGCAGAAGGATTGTTACAGAGAGCAGAGTTTGGAGACTGGGGTGCAAAAGGGCTTTTGCAGAGAGCAGAGGTTGGAGACTGGGGTGCAAAAGGACTGTTGCCGAGAGCAGAGGTTGGAGACTAGGGTTCAGAAGGACTGTTGCCGAGAGCAGAGTTTGGAGACTAAGGTGCAGAAGGACACTTAGAGCAGAAGTTAGAGAGTTGGCTGCAGAAGGACTGATACACAAAGCAGAGACTCTAGTATGGGGTGCAGAAAGAATGTTACAGAGAGTAGAGTTTGGAGAATGAAGTACAGAAGGACTGTTGCAGAGATCAGAATTTAGAGACTGGGTGCAGAAGGACTGTTAGAGAGAGTATAGTTTGGAGACTGGGGTTCAGATGGATCTTACAGAGAGCAGAGTTTGGAGACTGGGGTTCAAAAGGAGTGCTTCAGAGATCAGATATTGGAGACTGGGGTGGAGAAGATCGTTGCAGAGAGAAGAGGTTAAATACTGGGGTTCAGAATGTCTGTTACAGAGAGCAGAGTTTGGAGACTGTTGTTCAGAAGGACTGTTACAGAGTGCAGAGTTTAAATACTGGGTTGCAGAATAATCTTACAGAGAGCAGAGTTGGGAGACTGAGGTGCTGAAAAACTGTTACAGAGAGCAGAGGTTGGAGACTGGGGTGCAGAAGGGTCGTTGTAGAAAGCAGGGTTTTGAGACTGAGGTGCAGAAGAACTGTTTTAGAAAGCAGATGTTGGAGACTGTGGCACAGAAGGACTGTTGCAGAGAGCAGATTTTGGTAACTCGGGTGCAGAAGGACTGTTGTAGAGAGCAGAGGTTGGAGACTGGGGTGCATAAGGACTCTTATAGAGAGCAGAGTTTTGAGACTCGGATTCAGATGTTCTGTTACAGAGAGCAGAGGTTGCATACAGGGGTGCAGAAGGATCTTACAGAGAGCAGAATTTGGAGACTGAGGTGCAGAAAGACAGTTGCAGAGATTAGAGGTTTGAGACTGAGGTGCAGTAGGATCATTGCAGAGAGCAGATGTTGGAGACTGGGGTGCAGAAGGATCGTTGCAGAGAGCAGATATTGTAGACTGGTGTGCAGAAGGCCTGCTACAGAGAGAAGAGTTTGGAGACTGGCGTGCAGAAGGCCTGTAACAGAGAGAAAAGGTTGGAAACTGGGGTGCAGAAGGACAGTTATAGAGCAGAGTTTGGAGACTGGGTTGCTGAAGGATCTTACAGACAGCAGAGGTTGGAGACTGAGGTGCAGAAGGAGTGTTACAGAAAGCAGTGTTTGGAGACTGGGGTGCAGAAGGATCGTGAAGAGAGCAGAGGTGTCAGACTGAGGTTCAGTAGGACTGTTACAGAGAGCAGATTTTGGAGACTGAGGTGTAGAAGCACTGTTACAGAGATCAGAGTTTGGAGACTGAGGTGCAGAAGGACTGTTACAGAAAGCAGATGTTGGAAATTAGGGTGCAGAAGAACCGTTACTGAGACCAGACTTTAGAGACTGCGGTATAGAAAAACTATTACAGAGAGCAGAGTTTGGAGACTGGGGTGCAGAAGGAATATTACAGCGAGCACAGGTTTGAGAGTGAAGTGCAGAAGGATAGATACAGAGAGCAGAGGTTTTGAGACTGAGGTTCAAAAGGACTGATACAGAAATCAGACTTTGGAGACTGGGGTGCTGAAAGACCGTTACAGAGAGCAGAGTTTGGAGACTGGGGACCACAAAGACTGTTGCAGAGGACAGAGGTTGGAGACTTGGATGCCACAGGACACTTTCAGAAGGCAGAGGTTAAAGACTGGGGTGGAGAAGGAATGTTAGAGAGAGCAGAGTTTGGAAACTGTAGTGCAGAAGGATCTTACAGAGAGCAGAATTTGGAGACTGTGGTGCAGAAGGATTGTTACAGAGAGCAGAGGTTGGATATGAGGTGCAGAAGGACTGTTTTGAGTCTGATGTGTAGAAAGACTCTTACAGAGAGCAGAGTTTGAAGACTGGGGTGCAGAAAACCTGTTACAGAGAGCAGAGGTTGGAGACTGTGGTTTAGCAGGACTATTGCAGAGAACAGAGATTAGAGAATGGTGTGTAGAAGGACTTTTGTAGAGAGCAGAGGTTGAAGACTGAGGTGCAGAAGGACTGTTACAGAGAGCAGAGGTTGGAGACTGAGGTGCAGAAGGACTGTTAGAGAGAGCAGAGTTTGGAGACTGGGGTGCAGAAGGATCAATGCAGACAGAAGAGTTTTGAGACTGGGGTGCAGAAGGACTGTTACAGAGAGTAGAGTTTGGAGACTGAGGTGCAGAAGAATCGTTGCTGAGAGCAGAGTTTTGAGACTGAGGTGCAAAAGGACTGTTACCGAGAGCCGAGGTTTGAGACTGGGGTGCAGAAGAACTGTTGCAGAGAGTAGAGTTTTTAGACAAGGTTGCTCAATGATCTTACAGAGAGCAGAGGTTGTAGTCCAAGTTGCAGCAGGACTGTTACAGAGAGCAGAGGTTGGAGACTAGGGTGCAGAAGGATCGTTGCAGAGAACAGAGTTTTCATAGTGAGGTGCAGAAGGTCTATTGTAGAGAGCACATGTTGGAGACTGGGGTGCCGAAGGACTGTTGCAGAGAGCAGAAGTTGGAGACTGGGTTGCAGAAAGATCGTTGTAGATAGCAGAGGTTGGAGACTGGGGTGCAGAAGGATTGTTATACAAAAAAAGAGGTCGGAGACTGGGGTGTAGAAGGCCTGTTATGGAGAGCAGAGTTTGGAGAAGGGGTGCAGAAGTACTTTTACAAAGAGTAGAGTTTGGAGAATCAGGTCCAGAAGGATCTTTATAGAGAGCGGAGGTTGGAGACTTGTTTGCAGAGGGACTGCTGCAGAGAGCAGAGGCTTGACATGGGGTGTAGAAGAACTGTTGCGGAGAGCACAGGTTTGAGATTTGTGTGCAGAAGCACTGTTGCAGAGAGTAGAGGTTGGAGACTGCCTTTCAGTAGGACTGTTACAGAGGCAGAGTTTTTAGACTTTTGTGCAGAAGGACTGTTACAGAGAGCAGAGGGTGGAGATTGGGGTGCAAATGGACTTATACAGAAAGCAGAGTTTGGAGACTCTGGTGCAGAAGGACTGTTGCAGATAGCAGAGTTTGGAGAATTGAATGCAAAATGCCTGTTTCACAGAGCAGAGGTTGGAGACTGGGGTGCAGAAGGACTGTTACAAACAGTAGAGTTTCGAGACAGGGTTGCAGAAAGATCTTACAGAGAGAAGATTTTGGAGACCGTGGTACAGCAGGACTGTTATAGAGAGAAGAGGTTGGAGACTGGGGTTCAGGATGATCGTTGCAGAGAACAGAGTTTTCAGACTGAGGTGCAGAAGGACTGTTGCAGAGAGCAGAGGTTGGAGACTGGCGTGCAGAAGGATCGTTGTAGTGAGCAGAGGTTTGAGACTGGCGTGCAGAAGGACTGTTACAGAGAACAGAGGTTGGAGAAGGTGTGCAGAAGGACTGTTCCAGAGGGCAGAGTTTACAGACTGGGTTGCAGAAGAATCTTACAGAGAGAATATGTTGGAGACTGAGGTGCAGAAGGACTGTTACAGAGAGTAGAGTTTAGAGACTGAGGTTCAGAAGGACCATTGTAGAGAGCAGTGTTTGGAGACTGAGGTGCAGAAAGATTGTTACAGAGAGCAGAGGTTGGAGACTGAGGTGCAGAAGGACTGTTGCAGATAGCAGATTTTGGAGACTGGGGTGTAGAAGGACTGTTGCAGAAAGCAGAGGTTTGAGACTTGGGTGCAGAAAGACTGTTGCAGAGTGCAGAGTTTGGAGACTGAGGTGCAGAAGAACTTTTAAAGAGAGATGAGGTTGGAGACTGGGGTGCAGAAGGACTTATACAGAAATCAGAGGTTGAACACTGGGGAGCAGAAGGAGCGTTACAGAGAAAAGGTTTTGGAGACTGCACTACAGGAGGACTGTTACAGAGAGCAGAGTTTGAAGACTGTTGTGGAGAAGGACTGTTACAGAGTGCAGACCTTGGAGTCTGGGCTGCAGTAGAACTGTTGCAGAGAGCATAAGTTCTAGACTGGAGAGCAGAAGAACTGTTGCAGAGAGCAGAGGTTGGAGACAGAGGTGCAGAAGGAATGTTACAGAGAGAAGAGGTTGGAAACTGTGGTGCAGAAGGATTGCTGCAGACAGCAGAGGTTGAAAACTGCGGTACATAAGAACTGTTACAGACAGCAGAAGTTGGAGACTAAGGAGCAGAAAGACTGTTACAGAGAGCAGAGGTTGGAGACTGGGGAGCAGAAGTACTGTTACAGAGAACAGAGGTTGGAGACTGGGGAGCAGAAGGAATGTTACAGAGAGCAGATTTGGAAACTGGTGTGCGAAAGGATCTTACCGAGCATAGAGGTTGGAGGCTTGGGTGAAGAAGCACTGTTACAGAGAGCAAATTTTGGAGACTGAGGTGCAGAAGAACTGTAACAGAAAGCAGATTTGGGAGACTGGGGTGAACAAGGATCGTTGTAGAGAGCAGAGTTTTCACATTGAGCTCCAGGTAGACTGTTGCAGACTGCAGATGTTGAAGACTGAGGTGCAGAAGGACATTTGAAGAGAGCACATGTTGGAGACTGGGGTGCAAAAGGATCATTGCAGAGAGCAGAGGTTGGAGACTGGGGTGCAGAAGGATTATTACAGAGAGCAGAGGTTGTAGACTGGGGTGCAGAAAAAACCTTACAGGTAGCAGAGGTTGGAGACTGCGGGAGAGAACGACTGTTACAGAGAGCAGAGGTTGAAGACTGTGGAGCAGAAGGACTTTTACAGAGAGCAGAGGTTGGAGACTGGGGAGCAGAAGGAATATTACAGAGAGCAGAATTTGAAAACTGGAGTGCAGAAGAATCTTACAGAGAGCAGAGGTTGGCGACTGATGTGCAGAAAGACTATTACAGAAAGCAGAGTAAGGATAGTGTGGTGCACAAGAATCGTTGCAGAGAGCAGAGTTGTCAGACTTAGGTGCAGAAGGATTGTTGCAGGGAGCAGATGTTGGAGACTGGGTTGCAGAAGGACTTTTGCAGAGAGCAGAGGTTGGACACTGGTGTGCAAAAGAATTGTAGTAGAGAGTAGTGTCTGGAGAGTGGGGTGCAGAAAGATTCTTACAGAGAGCAGAGGTTGGAGACTGTGGTGCAGAAGGACCATTGCAGAGATCAGATTTTGGTAACTGAGGTGAAAAAGGATTGTTACAGAGAACAGAAGATGTAGCCTGGGGTGCAGAAGAACTGTTGCAGAGAGCAGAGTTTGAAGAATGGGGTGCAGAACGACTGTTACAGAGAGCAGAGTTTGTAGTCAGGGTTGCAGAAGGATCTTACAGAGAGCAGATTTCGAGACTGAGGTGCAACTGGAGTATTACAGAGGGCACAGTTTTAAGACTAGGGTGTAGAAGGATTGTTGCAGATAACAGAGTTTTCAGACTGGGTTGCAATACCACTGTTGCAGAGAGCAGAGGTTGGAGACAGGGTTGCAGAAGGACTGTTGCAGAGAGCAGATGTTGGAGACTGGTGTGCAGAAGGATCTTTGCAGACCGGAGAAGTTTCAGACTGGGGTGCAGAAGGAGTGTTACAGAGAGTAGAGTTTCGAGACTGAGGTCCAGAAGGATTGATGCAGAGAGCTGAGTTTGGAGACTGAGGTGAAAAAGCACTTTTGCAGAGAGCCGAAGTTAAAAACTGAGGTGCAAAAGAACTGGTACTGAGAGTAGAGGTGGGAGATTTGGGTGCAAAAGGCCTGCTACAGAGAGCAGAGGTTGGAGACTGGGGTGCAGCAGGACTGTAACAGAGAGCAAAGGTTGGACACGGGCGTGCAGAAGGATCTTTGTAGAGAGCAAAATTTTAAGACTGGGTGCAGAAAGATTGTTATAAAGAACAGAAGTTGAAGAACTGGGTGCAGAAGGCCTGTTACACAGAGGTGAGTTTGAAGACTGGGGTGCAGAAGGCCTGTTACAGAGAGCAGAGTTTCGAGACTGGGGTGCAGAAGACTCTTACAGAGAGCAGCTTTTGGAGAATGGGTTTCAGAAGGATCTTAAAGAGAGCAGAGGTTGGAGACTGAGGAGCAGAAAAACTTTTACAGAGAGTAGAGGGTGGAGACTGGGGTGCAGTAGGAGTGTTACAAAGAGCAGAGTTTGGAGATTGGGCTTCACAAGAACTGTTACTGAGAGCACAGGTTGGAGACAGGGCTTTAGAAGGACTGTTTCAGAGAGCAGAGTTTCGAGACTGAGGTGCAGAGGGACTGCTACAGAGAAAATATTTTGGAAACTGGGATGTAGAAGGACCGTTGCAGAGAGCAGAGGTTGGATCCTGGGGAGAAGAAGGATCGTTGCAGAGAGCAGATGTTGGAGACTGGGGTGCATATGGAATATTAAAGAGAGCAGAGGTTGGAGACTGAGGTTCAGAAAGATCATTTCTGAGTGCCGAAGTTTGAGACTGGGGTGCAGAAGAACTGTTACAAATTGCAGAACTTGGAGATTGAGGTGCAGAAGGACTTTTACAAAGAGGAGAAGTTGGAGACTGGGGTGCAAAAGGATTCTTACAGAGAGCAGAGGATGGAGACTGGGGTGCAGAAGGATCATTGCAGAGAGCAGAGGTTAGAAAATGAGGTGCAGACGGATCGCTACAGAGAGCAGAGTTTAGAGACTGGGGTGCAGCAGGACTGTTGCAGAGAGTAGACGTTGGAGACTTGGGTGTAGAAGGATCATTGCAGAGAGCAGATGTTGGAGACTGGTGTGTAGAAGGACTTTTGCACAGAGCAGAAGTTTGAGACTGGGGTGCAGAAGGACTGTTGCGGAGAGCAGAGTTTGGCGACTGAGGTTCAGAAGGACTGATACAGAGAGCAAAGGTTTCAGAATGGGGTGCAGAATAACTGATACGGAAAGTAGAGTTTGGAGACTGGGGTGCAGAAGGATTGTTACAGAGAGCAGACTTTGTAGCCTGGGGTGCAGAAGGACTGCTGCAGAGAGCAGAGTTTGGATACTGGGGTGCAGAAGGGCCGTTGCAGAGAGATGAGGTTGGAGACTGAGGTGCAGAATGACTGTTACAGAGAGCAAAGTTTAGAGAACGGGGTAAAGAAGGATCTCACAGAGAGCAGAGGTTGGAGACTTGGGTGCAGAAAGACTGTTGCAGAGAGCAGAGGTTGGAAACTGAGTTGCAGAAGAATCGTTTAAGAGAGAAGAGGTTGGAGACTGTGGTGCAGAAGGCATGTTACAGAGAGCAGACTTTGGAAACTGAGTTGCAAAAGACCTGTTACAGAGTGCAGATGTTTGAGACTGGGGTGCAGAAGGATTGTTACAGATAGCACAGTTTGAAGACTGGGGTTTAGAAAGATTGTTTCAGAGAGCAGGGGTTTCAGACTGTGGCTTAGTAGGACTGTTACAGAGAGCAGAGGTTGGAGTTTGAGGTGCAGAAGGACTGTTTCAGAAAACAGAGGTTGGCAATTGGGGTGAAGAAGTACCATTATAGAGAGAAGACGTTGGAGACTGTGGTACAGAAGGACTGTTATAGTGAGCAGAGTTTGGAGACTGTGGTGTGAAGGAGAGTTACAGAGAGCAGACGTTGGAGACAGAGATGCAATAGGATTGTTTCAGAGAGCAGATGTTGGAGACTGGGGTGCAGAAGGACTTTCACAGAGAGCACAGGTTAGAGACTGGGGTGCAGAAGAAATTTTGCACAGAGCAGAGTTTGGAGACTTGTGTGCAGAAGGACTGATACAGAGAGCAGAGGATGGAGACTGGGGTGCAGTAGGACCGTTACAGATTGCAGAGGTTGGATACTGAGGTGCAGAAGAACTTTTACAGAGAGGAGAGGTTGGAGACAGTGGTGTCAAAGGATTCTTACAGAGAGCAGAGGATGGAGACTGGGGTGCAGAAGGAGTGTTACAGAGAGCAGAGTTTGGAGATTGAAGTTCAGAAGAACTGTTACAGAAAGCAGAGGTTGGAGACTGTGGTGCCGAAGGCCTGTTACAGAGAGCAGAGTTTGGACATGAGGCGCAGAAGGATCCTTACAGAGAGCAGAGGATGGACACTGATGTGCAGAAGGACTGTTACAGAGAGTAGAGCTTGGAGACTGGGGTGCAGAAGGACTGTTGCAGAGAGCAGAGGTTGGAGACTGGGATGCAGAAGGACCGTTACCCAGACCAGACTTTGGAGACTGTGGTATAGAAAAACTATTGCAGAGAGCAGATGTTGGAGACTGAAGTGCAGAAGGATCTCTACAGAGAGCAGAGTTTGGAGACCGGGGTGCAGTAGGATAGTTTAGGAGAGTACAAGTTGGGGACTGGGGTGCAGAAGAAATGTTGAAGAGAGCAGAGGTTGGAGTCTTGGGTGCAGAAGGACTGTAGCAGAGAGCAGAGGTTGGAGACTGAGGTGCAGAAAGACTGTTACAGAGAGAAGAGGTTTTAGACTGGGGTGCAGAATAACTGATACGGAAAGTAGAGTTTGGAGACTGGGGTGCAGATGACTGTTACAGAGAAGAGAGTTTGTAGCCTGGTGTTTAGGAGGACAGCTGCAGAGAACAGAGTTTGGATACTGGGGTGCACAAGGGCCGTTGCAGCGAGATGAGGTTGTAGACTGAGGTGCAGAATGACTGTTACAGAGAGCAAAGTTTGGAAAACGGGGTACAGAAGGATCTTACAGAGAGCAGACTTTGGAGACTGGGATGCATACTGATCTTTGCAGAGAGCAGATGTTGGAGACTGGGGTGTAGAATACTTTTGCAGAGAGCAGAGGTTGGAGACTGGGGTGCAGAAGGCCTGTTACAGATAGCAGAGTTTGGAGACTTGGGTTTAGAAGGATTGTTGCAGAGAGCAGAAGTTTTATACTGAGGCTTAGAAGGATTGTTACAGAGAGCAGAGTTTGGAAATTGGGGTGCAGAAGGACCTTTATAGGGAGAAAAGGTTGGAGACTGTCATACAGAAGGACTGTTACAGAGAGCAGAGTTTGGAGACTGGGGTGCAGAAAGACCATTGCAGAGAGCAGATGTGGGATACTGGGATGCAGAAAAATCATTGCAGAGAACAGAGGTTGGAGACTTAGGTGCAGAAGGATCGCTACAGAGAGCAGATTTTGGAGACTGGGGTGCAGTAGGATAGTTTCAGAGAGCACAGGTTGGATACTGGGTGGCAGAAAAAATGTTGCAGAGAGCAGAGGTTGGAGCCTGGGGTGCAGAAGGACTGTAGTAGAGAGCAGAGGTTGGAGACTGGGGTGTAGAAGGACTGTTGCAGAGAGCAGATGTTGGAGACGTGGATGCAGAAAGATCGTTGCTGAGAGCAGATGTTGGATACTGGGGTATAATAAGACATTTGCAGAGAGCAGAGGTTGGAAACTTGGGTGCAGATGGACTGTTACAGAGAGCAGAGGTTTTAGACTGGTGTGCAGAATAACTGAAACGGAAAGTAGAGTTTATAGACTGGGGTGCAGAAGGACTGTTACAGACAGCAAAATTTGTAGCCTGGGGTGCAGAAGGATCTTAGAGAGAGCAGACGTTAGATAATAAGATGCAGAAGGATCGTTGCAGAGAGCAGAGTTTGGAGACTGGGGTGTAGAAGGACTTTTGCAGAGAGTAGAGATTAAAGAATGGGGTGGAGAAGGCCTGTTACAGAGACAAGAGTTTGGAGACAGGGTTGCAGAAAACCTGTTACAGAGAGCAGATGTTGGAGACTGGGGTGCAGAAGGATTGTTACAGATAGCACAGTTTGGAGACTGCTGTTTAGACGGATTGTTGCAGAGAGCAGAAGTTTCAGACTGAGGTTTAGAAGGACTGTTAAAGAGAGCAGAGTTTGGAAATTGGGGTGCAGAAGGAGCGTTATAGAGAGAAGTGGTTGGAGACTGGCGTGCAGAAGAACCATTTCAGAGAGCAGATATTAAAGACTGGAGTGCATTAGGACTGATACAGAGAGCAGACGTTGGAGACAGAGGTGCAGAAGAATTGTTACAGAGAGCAGAGATTGGAGACTGGGGTGCAGAAGGACAATTACAGAGAGCAAAGGATGAAGACTTAGGTGCAGAAGGACTTATACAGAGAGCAGAGTAGAGAGACTGAGGTGCAGAAAGATCATTGCAGAGAGAAGAGTTTGGAGACTGAGGTGCAAAAAAGACTGATAAAGAGAGCAGATTTTGGAGACTGGGTTGCAGAAGTACTGTAGCAGAAAGCAGAGGTTGGAGACTGGGGTGCAGAAAGAATGTTGCAGAGAGCAGAGATTGGAGACTGGGGTGCAGAAGGCCTGTACAGATAACATAGTGTGGGGACTGGGGTGCTGAAGAACCGTTGCAGAGAGCAGAGGTTGGAGACTGAGGTGCAGAAGGATTGTTACAGAGAGCAGAGTTTGGAGACTGGGGTGCAGAAGGACTGTTGCAGAGAGCAGAGGTTGAAGACTGAGGTGAAGAATGATCGTTGCAGAGAGCAGAGGTTGGAGATTGGGGTGCAGAAGGCCTGTTACAGAGAGCAGAGTTTGGAGACTGGGTTGCAGAAGACCTGTTACAGAGAGCAGATATTGGGGACTGGGGTGCAGAAGGATTGTTACAGATAGCACAGTTTGGAGACTGGGGTTAAGAAGGATTGTTGCAGAGAGCAGAAGTTTCAGACTGAGGCTTAGAAGGACTGTTACAGAGAGCAGAGTTTGGAAATTGGGTTGCAGAAGGACCGTTATAGAGAGAAGAGGTTGGAGACTGCCCTACAGAAGGACTGTTACAGAGAGCAGATTTTGGAGACTGGGGTGCAGAAGGACCATTGCAGAGAGCAGATGTGGGAGACTGGGATGCAGAAGGATCGTTGCAGAGAGCAGAGGTTTGAGACTGAGGTGCAGAAGGATCGCTACAGAGAGCAGAGTTTGGAGACCGGGGTGCAGTAGGATAGTTTCAGAGAGCACGGGTTGGAGACTGGGTTGCAGAAAATAGGTTGCAGAGATCAGAGGTTGGAGACTGCGGTTCAGAAGGACTGAAGCAGAGAGCAAAGCTTGGAGACTGGGGTGTAGAAGGACTGATGCAGATAGCACAGTTTTGAGACTGGGTTGCAGAAGGATCGTACAGAGATCATTTTGGAGACAGAGGTGCAGAAGAAGTGTTACAAGAGCATAGGTTTAAGACTGGGGTGCAGAAGGATTTTTGCAGAGAGCAGCGTTTTAAGACTGAGGTGCAGAAGTACTGTTGCAGAGAGCAGATGTTGGATCTTGGGTTGCAGAAGGATCGCTGCAGAGAGCAGAGTTCAGAGACTCTGGTCCAGAAGGCCTATTAAAGAGAGCAGAGTTATAAGACTGGTGTGCAGAAGGATATTATAGAGAGCAGAGTTTGGAGACTGAGGTGCAGAAGGACTGTTACAGAGAGCAGAGGTTGGAGACTGGGTGCAGATTGATTGTTGCTGAGAGCAAGGTTTTCAGACTGAGGTGCAGAAGGACTCTTGCAGAGAGCAGATGTTCGAGACTGGGTTGCAGAAGGAGTGTTTCAAAGAGTAGAACTTGGAGACTGGGAAAGAGAAGGATTGTTGCAGGGAACAGTGGTTAAAGACTGGGGTGCAGAAGGATTGTTATAGGGAGCAGAGGTTTTAGACTGGGGTACAGAAGGCGTGGTACAGAGAGCAGAGCTTTGACACTGTGGTGCAGAATGATTGCTGATAGCTTATGAGCCTCCTTCTGGACACCTTCTTTTCTGCACAGTCCATCAGGCTCTCTCTACTCACCCTGCTCTCTTTTGGCTTTATGATCACCTGTGACTTCCACAGTCACTCTAAGCCATGACTCCAAGTCCTATCTCCTGGGATCATGTCCCGCTGCCTCCTGGAATCTCCTTGGGAAGACCCCGCAGGTACCCAGACTCCACGCCCAACCTCTTTTTCTCCTTTCCTCTCCCCAGACACGCTCCTTCTCATTTTTTTTTATGTTTTAATGAGTGTTTCCACTCCCACTCACCTACCCCACAGACCAGGTGCGCTCTTGTTTCCTCCTCACCAGGACTTTAAAGTGCTCCACCCAGGGCTCCTCTTCAGAGCTTTTCCCCAAGCTCCAAATGTCACATCTTAAGTTTCCAGATATTTCCTTTTAATCTTGTTTTGGCACCCGATTACTCTCCCAGACTACATGAAGGTATTCTAACAAAAGCACATGGACTGTAGGGACTATTATGGCTTAGAAATAAGGTATACCCCCACCAAAAGCTCAGCGTCAGCCACAGAAGCAGTGTTCAGAGGTGAAATGATTAGACTGTGAGACTTGTGACCTAATCTGTGGATCCATTCATTTTGTGGGTTAATTATCGAAAAGGCCCACTGTACTGAGAGAAGTGTGGGCAGGTGAAGTGTGGCTCAGGCATGCCCTGGGGAATCACATCTTGTCCCCTGTGAACTGTCTCCTTCTGTCCCCTCCGCCGCCCCAACCTTCTGGCTGCCATGAGCTAGGGAAACTTCCCCCCTTGTTCCCTTCCACCTCAGCGTCCAACCTCATCACAGGCCGGCAGCAATGGGTCAGCTGGTCCCAGACCAAACCTCCAAGCCAGGAGACCAGAGTGCATCTCCCCCTCCGTGTTGTTCTGGTCAGGCCTGTGGTAACTGTGGCAACCGTGGACTGACCCAGGGAGTAGGTGTTATGAGTGGATTGCACCCACAACCGTTTCCTAAATCCACAGATTCTGTCATTTTCAGAGCTCAAGCCATTTCCTTCTGGATGGCCTGTTTCCAGCCTGCCCTCACCTAGAATGCGGTCTACTAGTGATTATTGAGATTCTCCAGCTGTCCTGGTCCTGCCCATTTCACACCACAACTAGCTTCTAGGCAGCCAGACCCATGGACCTCCTGCTGCCCACTGAGGAGAGAAGAGAAATTTTCTGAGGACTCTGTTAGAAGTCCACTCTTATTTTTTTTAGAGACCACACTCAGAGGGCATGTTTCAGGCAGTCCTTCACATGCGTCTTTGAGAAATCAGACTCACAATAATTTTTGTGATTCTCTCCCAGGCTCCAATAACCAGCGCTCTACACCCTACTTGTCTGTGATCAACTTTTTAGCTTCCACAAAGAAGTGAAAAAGCTACTATTTCTCTTTATGTGTCTGGCTTATTTCACTTAATATAATTTCTCCCATGAGCTAGTTTTAAATAGAAACTGCACAACAATATTTTTTATGTCAGATTTAAATTTAATTCTGAAGAGATAATTCGAAATGGTCTCATATGTTTATGTAGGAAAACGTTCATTAAAATATAGGACTGGAGATGATCTGAATGTTTAGCCAAAGGGGAGAAATTTAGTTTATTTAAGAGAGATGTAAGTTTATTGATCATCTCAATAGATGCAGAGAAAGCATTTAACAAAATATAGCACCCCTACCTGTCAAAACAGTAGAAACACTAGGGACAGAAGGAACTTTTAAAAGCATTGTAAAAGCTATCTATGCTAAACCCAAGGCAGCATCATTCTAAGTGAAGAAACTTTGAAAGCATTCACTCTAAAAACTGGAAGAAGACAGGGTGCCCCCTCTTTCACCACTTTTATTCAACTTCATCCTTGAAATTGCCAGAGCCATTGGACAAAAGAAACAAATTAAAGGTATACAAATAGGTCAAGAAGAATTCAAATCTCAGTCTTTGCTGATAGGATCATGTCATCTTCTTAAATGTTTTATTAGATCATAATAGTTATACATAGAAGTTGGGTTGATTTGGAAAAGATCCTACGTGCATGAAATCTGATTTACTCCATTCAGTCACCACCCCCCATCTCCCTCCCTTTCCCGTCCCCATTCTCCTTTCTCTACTGATCTTTCTTTCTGTCATTTATCTGTTAATTTCTGACTGGTGCTTTCTACATATACATACAAGTGCAGTCCCCTGTTTTAGACTTCCATGTGCACATAACATTATCTGCGTAAAGACTTTTCACATTTCCTTTCTTCCCAAACCTCTCCGCCCGCTTATTCTCCTTCTACTCCACTGATCTTCCCTGTATACTTAAGATAGCCATTCCAACCCCACTTCATCAACTTCTTTCCTCTATTTTGCTCTGGTCCTGATAATTTCAGCATTGTACAGGAATACTTAACTTCTGCCTTTCCGAACACAGAGATCAAGATTGATGTAAAATGAGAAAAACTCTACATTGGAAAACGTTGAAGGCAACACTGACTGTTTCTACAGATGATGACTCTGCTTTGTAAATTTTTTTCTTAACATTTGCAATGAAAATGAACTTCTCCAAAAATCCTATGTTTACATAAAACGACAACAGGAGACAGAGATTACTGAGAAAGTGAGAAATGACTTCACACCATGATGAGGTCGAATGGCTTTCTGTTGGCTTCTACCAATTCTCTGGTTACTCCCACCTACCATCACCCCTGCAAATGTGTGCGGCTCCATGGGTCTGATTTCCTGAGACAAGTCCCACAGGTTATCAGTCTCCAGGCTGCTTTTCATTCGATATTATTTGCCATGTTGCTGCAGATTAACAAGCCTGTTTTGGTTGCTCTCAGTCTATTTTCATCATGGTCTCTTTTTCTCTGTTTTGTAGCTATGACAACATTGGAAATGAGCAATCAATCATTTGTCACTGAATTCATCTTTTTGGGAATTTCCAACCACTCCAACCTACAGGGCTGGTTCTACCTGCTCTTTCTGGTCATTTACCTGACGACTCTCCTGGGGAACATGCTCATAATAGTGGCCACCAGGGTCATTCCTGCTCTCCACACTCCAATGTACTTTTTCCTCAGCAGTTTGAGCTTCTTGGACGTCTGCTACACATCCACCACCCTCCCAGTACTGCTGGTGAACTTTTTCTGGAAGAAGAAGGCCATTTCTTATGAAGGCTGCCTTTCCCAAATCTTCTTCTTGGTGACAAGTGCTGGCACAGAAGGCTTCTTACTGGCTGTGTGGCCAGTATGACTGCTGTGTGGCCACCTGCCGTCCTCCTCAGTACCCAGTCATCATGAGTGTGAAGGTCTGTGTTAGCCTGGTGACTGGGTCCTGGATGTGTGGGCTGGTGAGTTTGGTCACACACACGGTGCTGGCCATCACACTCACTCTGTGTGGGCCCCACCAGTTCAGCCACTTTCTCTGTGACACCCCATTGCTCCTGAAGCTCTCCTGCTCAGACACCTCTGTCAACGAGTCTGCGCTCCACGTTGTCAGTGCCACCATGTGCCTGAGCCCCTGCCTCTTCACTGTAGGCTCCTACGCACTCATCATGGCGGCCATCCTGGGGATTCCCTCTGCCCAGGGCAGGAGAAAGGCCTTCTCCACCTGTGCATCCCCCCTCACTGTCGTGGTGGTCTTCTATGGAACAGCCAACTTCCACTATGACAGGCCCAGAGAAGGCTGGACACGGACACCCTGGTCTCAGTGCTCTTCTGTGTGGTGACCCCCATGTTGAAGCCCATCATTCACAGCCTGAGAAGCAACGAGGTCCAGAGTGCCCTGAGGAAGCTTGCTGGGAGACAGACTATATAGTGAGATTAGAACTAGATGATGGTTTCATTCTAGGAAATGTCTTAGTTGTAGAAATATGTTAACTCTTCAGCAGCAATTACAAGAGCGCTCTCTCCATACAGTGTCTCATGACCACTGTGGTGCCCCTCCAACCAGGGGAAGCACACTGTGCTAAGTATGTGACACATTGTGACCTCACCTGTGTTCTCTAATCCACAGGTATTTCAGAATATTTTTATTACTTTTCTCTCCAAAAAAAGCCTATACCCAAAGCAGTCAATCTCCTTTCCCCCAATATTGCAGCTCTAGCCAACACTAGTGAATGTGAAGTGCTATGTACAATGTGACTTTGACTTGCATTTTCCTAATGGATCTTGATTCTAAGTTTTAAATAAACACCATTTCTGTGTTTCTCCTTCACATGTGGAAAGACCCATGTAAACACTCGAGTTTCTGTGGATATTTTTAATGAAGTAATACCATATATGCCTTTTGGATCTGACTCCTTTCACTTAGGATGTTTGCAATTTTCAGTTATATTGTAGCTTGTATAAGTATTTTAGTTTATTCCTCCTTATTGTGACTGATTTCCATCTTATGAAAATGCCACATTTCTTTGTTCATTTCCCACTGGATAGTAATTTTTACTTTGTGTCTGTGTGGGTGTCATACTGCAGATTGAACCCGGAGCCTCCTGCACACTAAACAATGTTCTACCACTAAGCCAAAGCCCAACCCTTTTAAAAATTTTGTTTTGAGACAGGGTCTTGTAAATTTTCCCAGGTTGTACCTGAATTTGTGATCCTTCTGCCTCAGCTTCTTGAGTAGCTAGATTACAGACCTGCCTGGTCATTTTCACTTTGTGACTAATATGAATAAGATTCGTATATATAATATGAACATTATATATAATATGAACATTATATGAACATTCATGTACAAATCATTGGTGGACAACTTTTTTATTTATCTTGAGTTTGTAAGTAGGAGTGGAAGAGGTCGATTGTTAACTCCATATTTAACTTTCTGAAGAAGTTCCAGATCATTTTTAGACCAGTGGAACCAGCTTACCTTATTATTAAGAGTGGTGAATAAAGCTTCTGATTTCCTCACTCCCTTAACAACATATCATTATCATTCCTTTTATTGTGACGACTCTGGAATGTGTGAAGTGCTTCATCAAATGTAATTTAGCTTTGCCTTTTCCTGATGGCTAATTATTCTAAGATCTTTTAGAAGTACTGTTAATGTGTCTCTCCTAAGCATGAGGAAAACCCCATTGTATTATGGGAAATTTTAAGTTTTAGAGACTTACATCTTTTCTAATAATTTTATTTTTATTTTTGTGCAGTACAATACTACAAGACTTTCAAACTTGTTGTCTTTTCTCCATCTGTGCCCGAAAGAGCTGTTTGATGACTCTTTTTTTCCACCCTACTTTTAAACTCCATAGCAAACAATTTCTTCACCAGGTCATGAGCATCAGCAGGATCATAAAATTAAGGAGCACAAAGTCATACAGGGTTTGGTAAGGGATCAGCCTTTAGCAGGAGTGGATCAGCTGAAGATAGTGGGGATGTTTTTAATATTGTGGCTTCTGATATCTGTCCATCCGGCGAAGTATGTAACATGAAAAAAAAACTTCATATGCTGTGCGAAATCCATCCCAATAAGTGTACACCCACCCTGACCCCTTCTCTCACTAGCGGGAAGGGAAGGCAGTCTTCAGGTTTCAGCCACCCACAACTTCTTAGCAGAAATCTCACTGTGAACTTCGCTCACCCACATCCCAGAAGAGAGAGGACGATGATCTTCTTGCTGCATGCTGGGAACAGGTGATTGCCAAGATATTAATGAATCCTACAGCAAATTAACTGCTCTCCATTGTTTCAGTTGAACTCAAGCCATTGCCCTTGAGTTGTGTTTGCACATTGAGGAGTACCAGAGCAGCTGCAGAGGAAAGGCTCGATGCATATTTTCAACAGGTCAGTCCCAGTCCTCTAAAAATGTCCATCACAAGAAAATGAATTGTGAGAGATCAGAAAATTTTGACTCTTTCATGAGGCCACAGATATGCGACAGGCAACTTTCAGAATAACAGGTCCGTTTGTGGTGAATGGAGACCAACAGCCAGTTTTAGAAAGAGCTTTCTTTGCAGCCTAGGTGCTAGTATGGAGAGCAGCAAGGGCCACACCAAAACCAGAAATCTACGCCTCTCTGTGAGAGTTGCTGGTAAGTAGTTTATTTACCATCACAATTTTCAATAACACTATCCTAGAATCAGGATATACCTACACCTTAAAAACATATTACAGAATATTGTACATATTTTCATTACCACTTTGATGACATTTATGTAATGACCTATCGTAGCAACTTTTCTATGTGTGTCTAAGTTTCCACAATACTACTTGTATTGCCATAGTAGAAATAACTTCAGAGGTTATCACAAAACCTGAGGGATTTAGCATGAAGCCTCCAGTACTGGAAGAAAACCCAAAACATAAACAGAAACCCTGGGATGCCTAAATTTCTTAAGTGAGATGATGTTTGTGAAAAAATACTTATGGTAAACAAAAGATAATGCTAAGTGTTAATCCTCTGCTTTTGAAGAGCAGGACAGAAAGGAATAATTTTTAGGAAGAAAATATAGGGACACATTTCCATTATGATACAATATAGCATAACAATAGATCTACCAAAATATCTGTTTAAATAAAAATCATTATTGTAGAAGAAGTTATGTTTAGAAACGTATTCATTCACTAACTAGGGGTTTTCATCTTTATCTTACAACACATGGATGCTTGGTGAGGGGAGTTGCAAGCAATTTATTAAGTGTAATAAATCCCTGAAGCTTGTGAGTAATCTACTTCATACACAACCCCCCTCCTTTAGAAATATTATATTTTGGGGTCACTCATAAGTGACTTCATTCTCGGTCACCTGACTTTGAGATGACTGATTGGGAAAGAAAGATGCAGAGCTGCTTGTTCTGTGGGAACTGAGCCGATGGTCTCCATAAGGGATATGTTTAGGAGACAGGAGACACTGAGTTCCTCAGAAGCCACTGGGCTATGCTGTCTCACTTATGCCCACAGAGGCTTTATTTTTCTCAGCAAGATATCTGCACCAGAACCACTGAATAGAAATGTCCTCTCGCCTCTGTCAAGTCTCTGTTAGATCCTTTAGGTCCCACACAGTACCGACTTTAAAGAATCTTTTAAAAACTCTGCTCCATGGATGTACTTGACAGACCTTCTTCATTCTTCAAACCTTTACTGAGTGCACATTTACACAAGGTGTTGCCCTAGTGTTTAGAACACAATTGAGAGGCCCAATTAGGACCTGGAGGAGTGCATATTAAAGATGGAATGAGGGGCTTTGACAAGTATTAATGCTCCATTCCCAGAGCTTCCCAAGCAAACACTAAGGGAAAATAATGATAATTTGTAGATTACATAGAATTGTTACCAAGTTTCCTGCACATATTGAGTTCATCTTACCATTAGATTGTAAGTTGGTTGAAGGACAGTGTCGGAGACCAGCTCAGACAGGGAGTCTCAGGAGACGAAGGGATGGTGAAGAGTCGGCGAAAGAGGGGGTGGAGAAACAACACAGACACCAAAGTGAAGGTGTTGATCCCAATCTTTACTTGTGAAGTTGATCATATATACTTTTCATTTTGGCAGGCTTACAGTACTTTGTGGTTACAAAACAGAAATCATTATTCAAACAAAACAAAATATTACGTAGCTACAATTAGAATAGAAGAATGTATCTTGGCTTATGCATAAGCAAGCATTTGTACTTTCAGTTTGAGTTTTGCTTTGAGCTGTTTCTGCTTAGTTAACTTTTAATAATAGTTACAAATGTCCCAAACTATTGGCCTATATCTTGACTATTCTTTCTTGACTTGCTGACTGGAACCGGTGCCATGGTTACGGCAAGTAGTTGATTTGTTATTACTTGTAATCAAACAAAAGTTAGAGCAAAAACCATTGTGCACAGGAACAAGAACAAGTTTCCCAGTACTAAGCACTAATCTATCTTCTTAACATTAATTTTCCTTCTCTAGATTTTAATTTAATTTCTCAAAAACTTCCTTGACAGGAATACAGGGAATTTTTCTTTAGACATTAACAATTTACACTCCACAGCTGAATCATTGCATTTAGAGCAAACAGATCTATGACTTAGAAGTAGTTGCATTAATTAGGAAAGTCATGATTTTTTCTTTATACTTAATGGTTATATGAGAAATCAAAACTATACTTATTAAAGGAATACAAAAACAAATCAGCCCATTCCCAGAAACATACTGCGCTCCTCCAGAGGATGGACGCCTTGCGCCATCCACCTCAGTAGGGCCTTGCCATTGCCTGAGTCAGGGGAGGGGCGCAGCAGGACAGGGATCAGATCTTATCCTCTTTGAGTTTCTTAGTAGATCTGGCTTAGGACTAAATTAGACCCTGTATAGGAACAAAATTGGTTTGAATTGAAAGTAACCACTACCAAGAAAAGAAATTTTAAAATCCTTAATGGAAAAGAGAATTTTTTATTTTGAAGATATTTATAACTAGAAGGCTCTGACATATCGTAAAGGTAATAATTTGTCTTCCCTTTCCCCTTTATGCTAGAAGAAGCACAGGTGAAATAAAAAGAACTGAAAGAGCTGGCACAGTCATGCACGCCTGTAACCCAGCAGCTCAGAAGGCTGAGGCAGGAGGATAGTGAGTTCAAAGACAGCCTCAGCAAAAACAAGGCACCAAGAAACTCAGTGAGACCCTGTCTCTAAATAAAATATAAAATAGGGCTGGGGATGTGGCTCAGTTGTCAAGCCCCTGAGTTCAATCTCCAGTAACTGCCCCCCTACACCCCGGCCCCAAAAAAACAGAACTGAAAGAGATGTTAAATGCTGAATTGAGTGCTGAATCTTCAAGACAGGAGGGAGGCTTTTTCCTGGTGAATTTAGTAAGACTTTAAACCTACCAGTTAGGGGTAAGGGCATCCCTGCATGTTAGGTGAAAGAGCCCAGCCTCCCCCAAAGTGTGTCCTTGGACCAGCATCACTGGGAACACTTGGAACTCACTGACTGAGGCCAACTCTTCTGCACAATGACCTCTGATCTTTTCCTCGACTCCAATCACCCACACCACGTGGAAAGATATGAGGACAATTCTGGGCCAGGCCAGATAGCTCATAGATTTCACAATAATAAATTCACATTGCCACAAGAACCTGAAATCATTCAGATATTTTTTCTGAATAAATTGACCTTGTACTGTGTGTGTGTTTGTATGTGTGTGTGTGTGTGTGTGTGTGTATGTGTGTGTGTGTGTGTGTTTTAAGCAATTTACTGGGCAACATGAAAATTGGATTTAAAAATTTTAATCATTGCTTGTGCTATTGAGATCAAATAGGGTTTTCATAATCACACCATACTTCCTCGTTTTGGTCATGCCCATTTTTTTTTTTGTTTGATTAAATGAATCCCTAAAGTTTGTCAGCAAAACATTTCATTTATTGCCAAAGCAAAAAAAAAGTTATTCTTTTAAGATTCTAGACTTATTTATTTTATTTTGTTTATATTTAGATTTTAAAATTAGTTGTGCTTAACTGAAGCACCGACTTTATTTTGAAATTTAAATACTTTAAGCTTCTTAAGGCCCTGAGATTTGGAATTTTAATGAAAGCTGTGTTGGCCTATAAATCATGTGCTATGAATTATTAGAACCAAAGATAAGAATGTCTGGGCATTGAAGATAATAAGACAGTTTACTAATATATGGTATTATCATCAGGTAACAAAGTATCACTACAAATAATAGTTATTACATGATAAATTTTCTGAGTCAATTTCTTTTTTGTATCTTAAATCATAATTGTTAATACATATTAAATGTACAAATTAATGTACATTATGTAAATTAAAGGGATTCATTGATGTTTCCCTACTTGCATTAGTATATTGTGCAATAATTTCAATTCTTTTTTCTGTAAAATGGAAATAATAGGTTATCTTATAGGTTGTTGTGTAAACCAAATAAGTTAATGCATGTAAAAGTCTTATAGGCATTTAATAAGTGTTAGGTATTTTTATGTAATGTGTGTCTCTATTCGTTACTCAATTTGAAAAATCCTGATTGGATTCAGGTATGTAAAAATACATCTTTTCAAAGAAATTTACTGAGTTTTGATAGAATGGATTATCCGAAATTCAATCTAATTTTTACAGAAAACATGCCACTTTTAAACTACATTAAACAAGGTTTTTAAAGTCAGGCATTTATATGTATTGAAGCAATCTAAGAAGACTCACACTCAAATTATTTTTCTATGAAATATGCCCTAGATGATTATGATGATTATGGTTATTATTATTGCAGAAAATAGGGTTTACTATTAAGTTGATCGAATTCCTATGCTGCATTATATAAATTCTAAGGAGCAAGGACATATTGTGTCACAAAGTGTCATTCATGAGTTATGATTGTTAATAATGGATTCTAATGGTGACCATGATGATGATTCAATCTAATGCCCTACATTAATAAAGAGCATAGAGAATAAGGAAAATTGTTAGGGTATCATCCTTCACCCTACCCCACACCCGTGACCTACAAGAAATTAGCCAGTAAAACCAAGGAAAAACTTATATGTAGATAAAATTATATAAATATACATTGGGAGATTTTTTTAATGCACCATGAAATTGTCCCTCCTGAACTGACCTTTATATTTAAGACCTTTACAATAGCAGTATGCACAACTTCAGAGATTGTATTTTTAAATCCCTGAACATTTATGTTTAGTTTTCCCTTTTACACATCCACAGACCATGTACCAATTTCCCATTAAAAATCTGCTGGATCTGCCTTCTATGTAGAATTTTATTTCTTTTTCTAAAAACATATAGATATCTACCTATAAAAGAGATTGTCATATTGATCTTTTTGATACAGGGAGTTAAAAGAATGTACATGTCACTGATTTCTAAATGACTTGAAGTTCATCCAGGTATTTGATAGAGAAAACAGAGAACGTAAGAAATGTTAAGTACATGTAGCTTCCAGCTCCATTTCAAAGTTGATTTATTGTAAATCAATGCTAATATGGTAACCTCTTTTTTAGGGAAATTATTTAGAGAAAGCAATACCTACAACTGAACTAGATAGTGTGGTGTTTTTAGACATTTCTGGATAAAATTTTACTATAATTTTAGTGAACACCAAGTATCACAAGAATCCCTACTTTCTCTATTTCCTTCTCTACTTTCTCTATTCTCCTGGGGGAATTCATATTCACCCTTTGCTGTAACAGTTGGCTTCAAGTCAATGACTCCCAAATCCACACCTGCAGTTCTAGGCTGTCTGTGAAGAGCATTTCCACGTGATTGTCCCACAGATAACTCACATTCAACATTACTCAAATCAAATCCACCAAAGCCTCCTCTACATCTGCTATTCCTCACATATTCCTGTTTTCCTGAGTGATCCCACCAGCTAGGCATCCTGCCCAAACTGATTTGTTGTCTTTACCTTGTCCTCTTCAACTAGGACCTTAAAGTTCTCTATATCCTTCTCTATGAGGGCTTCAGAGATTTTCTCCCACCTTCAACACAGCACGTCTTCAGATACAGACCACTTCATTTTGATCTTGTTTTAGCACTCAGATCACTCTTTTGAACTAAACATGTGTGTCTAAAATCTGGGGAACCAGGTTTCACAGTTATCGACCCCTGCTCCTTGGACTCACACGCACAATTCCAAGAGTGGGTCTATCTGCGTGTTCTAGACCTAGAGATCTGATGATTTTCTAAAACCCAGTCTATCTCTCTCCAGATGTCCCTGTTTTCAGTCTGCACTCACCTGAAAAAGATTTATGGCCCCCTATTGTTGATACTCTGCAATCATTGATGTCCAAGCTCATACCCAACCCTGGTTTCCAGGGACACACCTGGGCTCTCTGGCGGCCCATGGCATGGTGGGGGCTGGGACGTATTCCGAGGTTTCTTTTGCCAAGTACCTTGCTTAGAAATAAGGCCTGACACAGCTTCACAGAGCCTAGTCCCTGCCCCATAGGCTGATACCCTGCCACCTTCCCTGAAAAAGCAGGCTCCTCAGATTGACCCAGTGCTTGGCAGAATCCACTGGTACTATCCCACCAGCCCCTTGAAGCCTAGCTGGAGTCTCTATAGAAACAGGGTACATCTCTATGGAAATGGGCTCCCTCTTCCCGCCCCAGTGTGATACAGCTCTCAAAGAAGGTCAATAGTGAGGGTCTCTCCATTTATAGCAATTAGGATAACCAAGTGTTCTGAGCTTGCTGAGCCTTAGATGGATGATTCCTGCTATATTCTTTGAGATTTCTGCCATCAATATTGCCTGAGATGCCAACTTGCCATCCCACTAACTATAAGACCGTGTTCTCAGTCAAGACCAATCCCACAACCAATAACACATACACACACACACACACACACACACACACACACACACATGCACACACCCATCCATCATGGTGAGCAAGGCTTTGTATCTGTGATACAGACCGAATGCACCCAACAATCACATTCACTGCTTCAAACAGATCGTGATCAGGAAACAACTGATGTCACTTGTAAAATGTGATATGTCCTAGACTATCACTGTGGTAAAAAAAGAAGTAGAGAAATGCAAAAATTTGGGAGAAAATACTTAACATTTTAGAGACCTAAAAAAATATTTAGATGTGGTTACAACCAATCCTGAGTCAATAATCATCTTGAAAAAATGCTTTCACTTCTATTTATCAATTTACTTACTTACTTAGTTACTTACTTACTGCAGTACTGGGGATTGAACCCAGTGGCATTCTACCATGAAGCTATACCCCCAGCCCTTTCAATTATTTGGGGTGGAAGGCCTTGCAGAGTGTCAAATTTATGATCCTCCTGCCTTAGTCTCCCAAGTACCTGGGATTAGAGGCAGGTACCACTCTTCCCCATTAATTACTTATTTTTAAAATAAGGCTATTTTAAAAAATTGAACTATAATTTGTACTCAAAGAATGCACAGATCTAAAGTGTACAGGTTTATAATATTTTACATATATATGAACAACCAAAAATCAGGATATAAAACATTTCCATCACTTTAGAAAATTCCTTCATGCTTCAACTGATATCACCACTGAGCTACAAAAAAAAAGACCACCATTATTACTTGACCATTATAGCTGTTTTGCTAATTTTTGAACTTTATTTAAAGAAAACATACAGTATATATTTTGTATCTGGCTTCTTTCACCCAGAAAATTTTTTGTAGATTGGTCATGTTATTAATGTTTTAGTATTTGTGTTTCTAAAGTAACTGAATTATTCCACTGCATGATAAACCGTGATTTGTCTTCTGTCCTTCTGCTGAAGGCATAATATTTGTTTAAGTTATTATGAATTTTTACACAAGAATTTTTGTGAACTGTGCATTAATTTCCTTGGAAATATGCTAGGAATGGGATTGTTTTGAATAGAATAACTACATATTTAACTAAATTAGAAATTACTAAATATTTTTGAAAAGTAAGTGTATAGACTTCAAATTTCACCTTGAGTATCGATCGAAATAGCTAGAAAGCATGTTGTTTTCATCATTATAATAACCAAAAAGAGCAGAAGAAAATGCAAATTCATGACTTTCCTTGACTTTATAAAAGATGAAGATTATAAGGCAAACAACTAACCGAAGTCTGTGGAGAGATAAGCAACCAAAATATTCCAGGCATTTTTTTAACTATGGAAGAACTGACTAAATACATAGGAGTTTATTTATAAAAAAAACTCAAATAAAAAATAGTTAATGGATTGCTAAAGACTAAGTATAGACTGGTTAAAGAGCATAAAGACCCAGAGGGTTATAGACATAAGATGTTTGTATTTTTTATTTTTCTCCATGGATTCCACCAAATGCTCCCAGGAAGATAGGGAAGTATTCTGAGAAAGTGTCTTTAACAGTATCATTTCTTAAATAGGTGGAGGAACAAAGAGCAGCAACAGCAGCCAAAACTCCTCCCAGACCCATTTCCTGATTTTTTGCATAGAACAAAAGCTGTAATCTTCAGGGGCAAGAGTAACAGAAACTGTTACATTAGGACATTCAATGGAAAACCTTTGTAGCTATGGAAAGGAACAGGCCGAAATGTCTACCGTCAGGAGGAATAAGAACTAGGCTCAGCCATATTGCTAGAAAGTGGTCACTGTGTAAGCCATATCTCTGTGATTGAGTTTACAGTACCTAAGGCAGGGCTTCCTGGAAACATTAGAAATTTCTTCTCTGTTTCCCACTAGTCCACTAACATGCATTGACTGAAAATAACAGTAGAATACAGCTGAGAATTCTTCAAGAAATAGATTATCTCTGGAGAACAGCGAAAATAGAATACACAAAAGCAAGCAGGGAACAATATTAACGAACTCAACTCAGCCATATAGAATAAGGATAACATTACAGTCAATTGAGATCAATCCCAGAATGCAAGGCTGGTTCAATATTCAAAAATTCAATCAACCGAAATTCCATAGTAACAGACTAAATAAGAAAAAATATATATCATTTCAATAGATGCAGAGAAAATAAGAATATTCAATATCTATTTATGATAAAAAGTATAACTAAATGAAACTAGGGGCAAAGTCCAGTTGTAGAGTGCATGCTTAGTATGCATAAGGCTCTCAATTCACAAACAAGCACACATACACCAAAAAAAAAAAAAAAAACTACTAGTAAAAAATGGATAGACATTTTCTAACTTGATATAAGGCATTGAGTAAATGTAATGTGCCAGAAACATAGCTTATGTTATCTCAAAACTTTTTTTAGCAGTTTTGAAATAGACATCATTAATATCCTAAGCAAGGAACAAACTGAGTAATAGAGATGAGCTGACTTTTTTATAAACAACATCTTGTGAACAACAGATGGATTTCAATCCACATCTATCTGGACCAAGAGCCTACTGTTTTACTATAATATTTTTCATTTAAGATTGAAAAAGAAACAGAAATTTTAGTTCAAAAAATGGATCACGGATTAGCATGGGTAACATGATAGAAAATCAATAATTGTATCAATCATTTTTTTTTCAGGAAATGTAATGTTTGGTGAGGTAAATCTTTTAATACAAAAGAAGAAAAATACCTAAGTATATAACATATGTAAAAATTTCTTGTATCTTATAAAACTTAAAAAAAATAAAAGTTTGTACTGAAAAAAATAGATCAATGTATTTAAAAGCAGTTGACTTATAATTTTACTTTTAAGAAATAATCAGAGATGATCACAGATACATATGTATGAAAGCTTCTATTCCAATATTTATGATAGTAAATGGAATGGAAAGTTTCTATGTTCAATAAAAAGGGAGATATTAACTTAATTTCATGTTAGGAAATTAAGATTACAAGGCAAACAACTAAATAGAGTACAACAATATTGGGAAATTTTGCTTTGTATATTTTAAGGATAGATAGAGGTAGAATGGGATGAATGCAAAGAGAGCTTTGATTTTGTGACCTGTTCTATTCTTCTGAATTACTTTCTGCATTTTCTTCATTTTTCCACAACGAAAACTTATTACTTTAAATAACAGACATACAAAAAAGAATTCATCACAGTGAAGCACAGTGTTAGGAGGGAGATACTGCAGATTCAATGAGACACAGGGGTTGATAGCTGGTTGTGCATTTGACCAAGTCTCCATTTATTCTTACAAAAGAGTACTTGTGCAAAAGTCTGTGAGAAGTTATGCTCTCTCTAATGTCACTCCTATACGTCTCTTTCCAGAGTCCAGGCATCTCTGTATACAATATTATTTGCCATGTTGCTGCAGATTAACAAGCCTATTTTGGGTGCTCTGAGTCCATTCTTGTCATGGTCTCTTTTTCTCTGTTTTGTAGGTATGATACCATTGGAAATGAGCAATCAATCATTTGTCACTGAATTCATCTTCTTGGGATTTTCCAACCACTCCAACCTACAGGGCTGGTTCTTTCTGCTCTTTCTGGTCATTTACCTGACCACTGTTTTGGGGAATATGCTCATAATAGTGGCCACCAGGGTCACTCCTGCTCTCCACCCTCCAATGTACTTTTTCCTAAGCAATTTGAGCTTCTTGGACGTCTGCTACACATCCACCACCCTCCCAGTACTGCTGGTGAACTTCTTCTGGGAGAAGAAGGCAATTTCTTATGAGGGCTGCCTTTCCCAGATCTTCTTCTTGATGACAAGTACTGGCACAGAAGGCTTCTTACTGGCTGTGTGGCCAGTATGACTGCTGTGTGGCCACGTGCCATCCTCCTCAGTACCCAGTCATCATGAGTGTGAAGGTCTGTGTTGGCCAGGTGACTGGGTCCTGGTTGTGTGGGCTGGTGAATTTGGTCACAGACACGGTGCTGGCCATCACACTCACTCTGTGTGGGCCCCACCAGTTCAGCCACTATTTCTGTGACACCCCATTGCTACTGAAGCTCTTCTTTTCAGACACCACTGTCAACGAGTCTGCGCTCAACGTTGTCAGTGCCACCATGAGCCTGAGCCACTGCCTCTTCACTGCAGGCTCCTACGCACTCATCATGGCGGCCATCCAGGGGATTCCCTCTGCCCAGGGCAGGAGGAAGGCCTTCTCCATCTGTGCGTCCCCCCTCACTGTCGTGGTGGTCTTCTATGGAACAGCCAACTTCCACTATGACAGGCCCAGAGAAGTTTGGACATGGACACCCTTGTCTCTGTGCTCTTCTGTGTGGTGAGCCCCCTGTTGAGCCCCGTCATTCACAGCCTGAGATGCAATGAGGTCCAGAGTGCCCTGAGGAAGCTGGCTGGAGGGTGTGCATCCCTTTGCACAATCAAAGTCTACACCAATCTTCAAACTGGAGTATACAGTCATCTGAAAAAAGATGTCTCCCAGGAACTTGTAGGCACCTGGTTAAAAAGTCTGTATCTGCAGCTTCAACTCCCACTCCCGCTTTTAAAATCTCTGAGACTCCTTTCTCTCCTCTCTTTTCACAAACACCCTTTTCCCACTTTCAGGTTCAAGTGTGTTGGACACCTTGTGTGGGTGTTCAGCACCATCTCTGTCCTTCTGTGTTCTCCCCACACCAGAGGGACACAAAGTACCAGAACCTCGTTTCCCACACTCCCCTGCCTGCAGGCCTCCATTTTAGGAGGTTCTTTTAAGATCAGCAAAACACTAGGCAGAGAGGAAGAAGTGAAAAGAAGAAAGCGGGTTATTTTTGGATCCCATAGCAGTAGCAGCAAACCAGCCCTGTAGAGGCAGGAACTAATCTCCTTGGTGCCAGGAGCTGTGTGCAGGTACTAGACGGCTGTTCCTGAATGTGGGTCACAGTAGCGTGGAATGAGTGTCTCTTTCCAGGGATGTTAGTGTTTCCATATATGGGGTGGTGTCACCTGCCCTATTTTTCTTTTTTCTTCCAGATATCCCACATTTTTATAACTTTTTTCTGTGTCAACTTCCTATACCCTAAGACATCAAGAGTCGTTCTTCATCTCTACCTGACCATGGTGGCACTGACCACAATAGTGCTTTACATCAGAGATGGTTCTACATAACAGATCTGAGGAGTTAGGTTGGATGTCTGACCTGAGGGAATTGAATATGTTGATGATGTCACAGCCCATGGGAAAAGAGACCTGATAATTCCTGGTGTGCAATGACCCAACAGAGACTTTAAGTTATCGTGGCCTGAAATCCAATGTCTATGGAAAACTGAGCTTTGGAATAACACCATCGACCTTCAGGGTGGGAATGATCATTACAACATGACTAAAGACTGCTGTTACTGATGGAGTGGGAGACTTACAGAAAGAAAATGATAGGTTCAAGCGTTTTATTCCTCCTTCAAGTCAGGTTCAGATCATCAGAAATATTTTCTCTCTGGAAAACTGTTAAAGGTTAATATCAGATTAAAACATCCGATTCTCCAAATTGCAGAAGTACAAAAAAATTTATATATCCACAATTTCTCCAGGTCTCTCTTATGTCAATTAGGACATTAATGGGGAATGATTGAGACCCTGTTTATTAGAATGGCAAAATACCAGTGGAATTAGACAAATCTCAGAGCATTGAACCCTGAAATTTCCATTAACCCTCTTTGCTTTCAGAAGTAGCCCCTCCTCCCCCAAGGAGACTAGCTTTCCCTGAATTGCAGACCCTATGATGTCTCTACCTGGGCAGCTGTCTTTTTTTTTTTTTTTTAAGAGAGAGTGAGAGAGAAGAGGAGAGGAGAGGGGGGAGAGAGAGAGAGAGAGAGAGAGAGAGAGAGAGAGAGAGAGAGAGGAGAGAGAGAGAGAGAGAGAGAGAGAGAGAGAGAGAGAGAGAGAGAGAGAGAATTTTTAATATTCATTTTCTAGTTCTCGGCGGACAGAACATCTTCGTTGGTATGTGGTGCTGAGGATCGAACGCGGGCCGTATGCTTGCCAGGCAAGCGTACCACTGCTTGATCCACATCCCCAGCCCAATTGTCTTTAAGATGCTCATCCATCATCCCACATTGTCACCAGACTCTTAATTGGGGTCTGATTCTAGAATGCTCAGGTAACAGTATCAAATATAGTCCAGGAGAGTATAAGGGTCACACCAAAATAAAAGGTAAATATTTTACATTATTTTGTTAATAGGAGCCTTAAGAATATATAAGAGAATTTGTTTGAGTCTTCTAGACCAAAGAAGTCAGGACATATTGCTGGATCATCTTTAATGCAGTAACCGGGACGTAATCACCAGAAATGTTAGGGCCAAGGATTTTCCTGAGCCACCGGGAGTGGCTATTAGACTCTCTTTGGTTTATGGACTGAAATCTGGACTCAGTGTTTGCTGAAGTTCAATGACCAATATGATCCTGAAATAATGGAGAGGATGTGATCA
>NW_027522557.1:0-100967 GCF_052094955.1 Ictidomys tridecemlineatus | reverse complement strand
AAGCAGATGTTGGAGACTGGGGTGCAGAAGGACCGTTACAGAGAACAGAGATTGGAGAATCCGGTAGAGAAGGACTGTTACAGAGATTATAGGTTAAAAACTGAGGTCCAGAAAACTGTTGCAGAAAACAGAGGTTAGAGACTGGGGTGCAGAAGGACCGTTGCAGAGAGCCGAGGTTGGAGACTGGTGTGCAGAAGTATCTTGCAGAGAGCAGAGTTTGGAGACTGGGGTAAAGAAGAACTGCTGCAGAAAGAAGAATTTAGAGACTGGGCTGCAGAAGATTGTTACAGAGAATAGAGGTTGAATACTGGGGTGCAGAAGGACTTGTGCATAGAGCAGAAGTTGGAGATTTGAGTGCAGAAGGAAACTGTTGAAGCGAGAAGAGGTTGGAGACTGAGGTGCAGAAGGACTGTTATAGAAAGCAGAGGATTGAGAAAGGGGTGCAGAAGAAATGATTCAAAAAGCAGAGGTTGAAGACTGGGGTACAGGAGGACCATTAGAGAGAGCAGAGTTTAGAGTCTTTAGTAAAGAAAGACTCTTACAAAGAGCAGAGGTTGGAGACTGGGGTGCAGAAGGACTGTTTCAGAGAGTAGATGATGGATACTTTGGTCCAGAAAAACTGTAGCAGAGAGCATACGTTAGAGACTAAGTTGCAGTTGTACAGTTACACAGAGCACAGTTTGGAGACTGGGGTGCAAAAGGACTGATACAGAAAGCAGAGTTTGGAGATTCGGGTGCAGAAGTATCCATACAGAGAGCAGAGTTTCGAGAATGCAGTACAGAAAGACTCTTACAGAGAGCAGAGTTTGGAGACTGGGGTGGAGAAGGAATGTTGCAGAGAGTAGAGGATGGAGACTGGGGTGCGCAAGGACTATTGCAGAGAGCAGAGGTTGCAGACTGATTTGCAGAAGTACTCTTACAGATGGCAGTGTTTGGAGACTGTGGTGCAAAACAACTGAAAGAGAAAGCAGAGGTTGGATACTGGGGTGCATAAGGACCCTTACGGAGAATAGAGATTGGAGACTGCGGTACAGAAGGACTGGTACCGAGAGAAGAAGTTGGAGACTGGGGTGCAGAAGAACTGATGTAGAGAACAGAGGTTGGAGACTGGGGTGCAGACGGATCATTGGGTCGAGCAGTGTATGGAGACTGGGGTATAAAAGGAGTGCAACAGTTAGCAGAGGTTGGAGACTGGAGTGTAGAAGGACTGTTGCAGAGAGCAGACGTTGGAGACTGGGGTGCAGAAGGATCGTTTGCGCAAGCAGAGTATAGAGACTGGGGTGTAGAAGGACTGTTACAGAGAGCAGAGGTTGGAGACTGGGTTGTCAAAGGACTGTTTCAGAGAGCAGATATTGGAGACTTGGGCGCAGAAGGACTGTTGCATAGAGCAGAGATTGGAGACTGAGGTACAGAAGAACTGTTACAGAGAGTAGAGGTTGGAGACTGGGGTGCAGATTGATTATTGCAGAGAGCAGAGTTTTCAGACTGAGGTACAGAAGAACTGTTGCAGAGAGCAGATGTTAAAGACTGGGGTTCAAAAGGACTGTTGCAGCGAGCAGATGTTTGATACTGGGGTGCCAAAGGATCTTTGAAGAGAGAAGAGGTTGGACACTGAGGTGCAGAAGGATCGTTGCGGAGAGCAGAGTTTCGAGACTGGGGTGCAGAAAGATCATTACAGAGAGCAGAGTTTGGAGACTGGGGTGCAGAAAAAATGTTGCAGTGAGCAGAGGTTGGAGACTTGGGTGCAGAAGGACTGTTGCAGAAAGCAGCGTTTGGAGACTGGGGTGCAGAAGGACTGTTGCAGAGAGCTGAGGTTAAAGACTGGTGTGCAGAAAGAAAGTTACAGATAGCAGACGTTGGAGACTGGGGTGCAGATGGACTGATAGAGAGAGCAGAGGTTGGACACTGGAGTGCAGAAGGCCTGTTACAGAGAGCACAATTTGGAGACTGTGGTGATGAAGGACTGTTACAGAGAGCAGAGTTTAAAGACTGGGGTTGCAGAAGGGATCTTACAGAGAGCAGAGTTTGGAGATTGAGGTTCAGAAGCACTGTTACATAGAGTAGAGGTTGGAGACTGAGGTTCACAAGGACCGTTGCAGAGAGCAGAGGTTGGAGACTGAGGTGCAGAAGGATTGTTACAGAGAGCAGAGGTTGGAGACAGGGGTCCAGAAGGACTGATGCAGAGAGCAGAGGTTTTAGACTGGGATGTACAAGGACTGTTGCAGACAGTAGAGGTTGGAGATTGGGGTCCAGAAGGATTGTAGCAGAGAGCAGAGGTTGGAGACTAAGGTGCAGAAGGACAGTTACACAGAGCAGAGATTAGAGACTGGATTGCAGAAGGACTGACACAGAAAGCAAAGGCTGGAGACTCTGGTGCAGAAGTACCCTTACAGAGGTTGCAGACTGAGTTGCAGAAGGACGGTTACAGAGGGCAGATTTTGGAGACTGTGGTTCAAAACGACTGATACAGAAATCAGAGGTTGGAAACTGGGGTGAATAAGGACCCTTACAGAGAACAGAGGTTGGAGACTGTGGTACAGAAAGACTGTTACAGAGAGCAGAGGTTGGAGTCTGGGTTGCAGAAGAACCAATGTAGAGAACAGAGTTTGGAGACTCGGGTGCAGAACGACCATTGGGGCGATCAGAGTATGGAGACTTGGGTGTAGAAGGACTGTTGAACAGAGCAGTGATTGGAGACTGAGTTACAAAAGGACTGTTACAGAGAGCAGAGTTTTTAGACTGGGGTACAGATGGATTATTGCAGAGAGCAGAATTTTCAGACTGAGGTACAGAAGAACTGTTGCAGGAAGCAGATGTTGGAGACTGGGTTTCACAAGGACTATTGCAGCTAGCAGAGGTTTCAGACTTGGATGCAGAAGGCCTGTTACAGAGAGCAGAGGTTGGAGACTGGGGTGCAGAAGGACTGGTTCAGAGAGCGGAGTTTGCAGACTGCGTTTCAGAAGGGTCTTACAGAGAGCAGAATTAGGAGACAGACGTTCAGAAAGACTGTTACAGAGAGCAGAGGTTGGAGACTTGGGTGCAGAGGGATTGTTGCAGAGAACAGATTTTTTAGACTGAGGTACAGAAGAATTGTTGCAGAAAGCAGATGTTGGAGACTGGGGTGCAGAAGGATCGTTGCTGAGAGCATAGGTTGGAGACTGGGTTGCAGATGGACTGATACAGAGAGCAGAGGTTGGAGACTGGGGTGCAGAAGGCCTGTTACCGAGCAGAGTTTGGAGACTGGAATGCAGAAGGATCTTACAGAGAGCAGATTTGAGATTGAGCTGCAGAAGCACTGTTACAGAGAGTAGAGGTTGGAGACTGAGGTGCAGAAGGACCCTTGCAAAGAGCAGATGTTGAAAACTGAGGTGCAGAAGGATTGTTACAGAGAGAAGAGGTTGGAGACTCGGGTGCAGAAAAACTTTTTCTGAGAGAAGAGGTTTTAGACTGGGGTGTAGAAGGACTGTTGCAGAGAGTAGAGGTTGGAGATTGGGGTCCAGAAAAAGTGTTACAGAGAGCACAGTTTGGAGACTGGGGTGGAGAAGGACTGTTGCAGAGAGAAGATGCTGGAGACTGGGGTTTAAAAGAAAAGTTGCAGAGAGCACAGGATGGAGACTGGTGTGCATAAGTATTTTTGGGGTGAGCAGATTATGGAGAATGGTGTGTAGAAGGACTGTTACAGATAGCAGAGTCTGGAGACTAGGGTTTAGAAGGACTTTTTCAGAGAGCAGACGTTTGAGACTTGGGTGAAGAAGTATTGTTTCATAGAGCAAAGGATAGAGACTCAGATGCAGAAGACTGTTACAGAAAGCAGATTTTGAAGACTGGGGTGCAGAAGGACTGTTACAGAGAGCAGACTTTGGAGACTGGGGTTCAGAAGGATCGTTGCAGAGAGCAGAGTTTGGAGACTGGGGTTCAGAAAAATTGTTAGAAAGAGCAGAATTTGGAGACTGTGGTGCAGAAAGACTTTTACTGAGAGCACAGGTTGGAGACTGAGGTGCAGAGAAACTGTTGCAGAGAGCAAAGTTAGGAGACCAGGGTGTAGAAGAAGTGTTGCAGAGAGCAGATGTTGGAAACTAAATTGAAGAAGAACCATTACAGAGAGCAAATTTGGAGACTGGGGTACAGAGGAGTGTTATAAAGAGCAGAGGTTGGAGACAGGTGTGCAGAAAGATCTTACAGGGAGCATAAGTTGGAGACTGGGGTGCAGAATGACTGCTGCTGATTGCAGAGGTTGGAGACTGGGGTGGAGAAGGATCATTTAAGAGAGAAGAGTTTGGAGACTGGGGGCAAAAGGCCTGTTACATACAGTAGAGGTTGGAGACTGGGGTGAAGAAGGCCTTTTACAGAGAGCAGTTCTTGGAGACAGGGGTACAGAAGGACATTTACAGAGATCATAGTTTGGAGACTGGGTTGCAAAAGAATTTTACTGAGAGCACAGTTTGGAGTCTGAGGTGCAGAAGGATCGTTGGAGAGAGCAGTGTTTAGAGACTGCAGTGTAGAAGGACTGATACAGAAAGCAGAGGTTTAAGACTAGGGTGCAGAAGGACCCTTACAGAGAACAGAGCTTGGAGACTGAAAGACTCTTACAGAGAGCAGACGTTGGAGACTGGTGTGCAGAATGACTGTTGTAGAGAACAGAGGTTGGAGACTGGTTTACAGAAGGACCATTGCGGAAAGTAGAGGTTGGAGACTGGGTTTCAGAAGGATCATACATAGAGCAGAGTTTTGAAACTGAGGTGCAGACGAACTGTGGCAGAGAGAAAAGGTTGGAGATTGGGGCGCTGAAGGACTGTAGCAGAGATTACAGGTTGGAGTATGAGATGAAGAAAGACTATTACAGAGAGATCAGTTTGGAGACTGGGGATCAGAAAAACTGATACAGAAAGCAGAGTTTGGAGACTGGGGTGAAGAAGGCCCCTTACAGAGAGCAGAGGTTGGAGACTGGGGTGGAGAAGGACTGTTGCAGAGAGCAGACGATGAAGACTGAGGTGCAGAAGGAATCTTGCAGAGAGCAGCGTTTGAAGACTGGTTGCAGAAGGACTGTTTCAGAGATAAGAGGTTGCAGAGTGAGGTGCAGAATGACGGTTACAGAGAGCAGAGTTTGGAGACTGTGGTGCAGAGGACTGATATAGAAAGTAGAGGTGTGACACTGGGTTGCAAAAGGACCCTTAAAGAATACAGAGGTTGGAGACTGCAGTACAGAAGGACTGCTGTAGAGAACAAGGTTGGAGACTGGGGTTAAGAGGTACCAATGCAGAGAGCAGAGGTTGAAAATTGGGGTGCAGAAATAATGTTACAGAGAGGACAGGTTGGAAACTGAGGTGTAGAAGGAGTGTTACAGAGAGCAGAGTTTGGAGAGTGAGGTGGAGAAGGACTGTTACAGAAATAAGAGGTTGGAAATTGGGGTGTAGAAGGACCCTTACAGAGAGCAGAGTTTGGAGACTTCCGTACAGAAGGACTGTTACACAGAGCAGATCTCAGAGACTGCAGATCAGCAGGACTGTTGCAGAGGACAGACGTTGGAGACTGGGGTGGAGAAGGAATGTTACAGAGAGCAGAGTTTGGAAACTGGAGTGCAGAAGAATCTTACAGAGAGAAGAGTCTTGAGACTGTCGTGCAGAAAGACTGTTGCACAGAGCGGAAGTTGGAGACTGGGGTCCAGAAGGATCGTTGCAGAGAGTAGATTTTAGACACTGAGGTGCAGATGGACTGTTACAGAGAGAAGAGTTTGAGACTGAGGTGCAGAAGGACATTTACAGAGAGCAGAGTTTGGATACTGGTATGCAGAAGGACTGTTACAGAGAGCAGAGTTTGGAGACTGGGGTTCAGATGGATCTTACAGAGAGCAGAGTTGAAAGACTGGGGTGCAAAAGGAACGTTGCAGAGAGCAGATGTTGGAGACTGGGATGGAGAAGAATCGTTGCAGAGAGAAGAGGTTGGAGACTGGAGTGCATAAGGATCTTACAGAGAGCAGAGGTTCTTGATTAGGGTGCAGAAGAACTGTTGCCGAGAGCAGAGGTTGGAGACTTGGGTGGAGAAAAATCATTGCAGAGAGAAAAGGTTGGAGACTGGGGTTCTGAATGCCTGTTACAGAGGGCAGATTCGAGACTGTGTTGCAAAAATTCTGTTATAGAGAACAGAGGTTGGAAACGATTCTGCAAAAGGACTGTTACAGAGAGCAGAGTTTTGAGACTGGGTTGCAGAAGGGTCTTACAGAGAGCAGAGGTAGGAGACTGAGGTGCAGAAGGACTGTAAAAGAGAGTTGATGTTGGTAACTAGGGTGCCAAAGGACTGTTGCAGAGAGCAGATGTTGTAGACTGGGGTGGAGAAGAACTGTTGCGGAGAACAGAGGTTGGAGACTGGGTTGCAGAAATACTGTTACAGAGAGCAGAAGTTGGAGACAGCGGTGCAGAAGGATCTTACCGAGAGCAGAATTTGGAGACTGAGGTGCAGATGGACTGTTAAAGAGAGCAGAGTTTGGAGACTGAGGTGTAGATGGACTGTTAAAGAGAGCAGAGGTAGGAGACTGGGGTTCAGAAGGTTCGTTCCAGACAGCAGAGTTTTCAGGCTGAGGTGAGAAGGACTGTTGCAGAGAGCAGAGGTTGGAGACTGGGTTGTAGAACGACTGTTACAGAGAGCAGAAGAACTGTTACAGGAAGCAGCGTTTGGAAATTGGGATGCAGAAAAACCGTTAAAGGGAGCAGATGTTGAAGACTGCAGTACAGAAGGACTGTTACACAGAGCAGATCTCGGAGACTGGGGAGCAGAAGGACTGTTGCAGAGAAAAGAAGTTGGAGACTGAGGTTGACAAGGAATGTTACAGAGAGCAGAGTTTAGTAACTGGAGTGCAGAAGGATCTTACAGAGAGCAGAGGTTGGAGGCTGTGGTGCAGAAGGACTGTTGCACAGAGCAGAAGTTGGAGACCGGGGTCTGTTGAGAGCCACAGCCAAAGGGGCCCCAGCAAACTTCCAGCTGCCGGCTGATGATCCAGCTGCCAGGAAACTTCCAGTTGCCGGCTGATGATTGGCTCACAGTGGCCCCAGCAACATCTAGCTGATTGGCTCCTCTGCGGTGATGTTCATTGGGCTGTTTCCCTGCCCTTCAGACTGCCAGCTGATGATTGGCTCACAGCGGCCCCAGCAACATCTAGCTGATTGGCTCCTCCACGGAGCTGCTCATTGGGTGACTTCTTTGGCTCTGCCCACGCAACCCAGCCAATCGGCCTCAGGAGCAGGAGGATTGTGGGAGGTGGAGAGGCTGGTGTGGGAGAGAGAGGCTTGTGGAAGCCGGTGGTGGCAGTTGGGCTCTGAGGGTTTTTCCCTGGAGCTGTTTTGTTTGGCGTTTGTAGTTCTAAAAATAAAGTTAGTTTCTTTTTGACAAGTGGCTCCTGATTTGTGCCAAGCCAGACTACGGCATTTGGTGGCTCGCACGGGGAGCAACTGAGGGTAAGTAAACTGCTCGCCCCTGAGGGCAGGGCGAGAGGATGGGGAGCCATTCTAAGTCTCCTCTTTTGTTTTGCTTCGTTTTTGTTTTAACTTTCCTGTCCCTGGAGATGAGTAAGAGGGAAGAAAAACCACTCACATCTGAGGAAAAACTATTTGCGTTTGAGGAACAGATAGGGAGAAAGGACGGATGCATATGTCAGGAGGATAGAAAGGCTGTTATAATGATTTTGTGTGGTTCCCTTTTTATTGGATTCTGTCTCGGTTTTGTTTGGCGTCATCTTGTTGGGTTGTATTATAGTAGAAATACGGGATCAGCAAATAGTAAAAAACAAACCGAAAAAGTGTTAAGTAAATTGTTAGAGGAAGGAAGCTTCCCAGTAAAATCAAGAGCAGTCAGGGCATACGTTGATGTAATACAAGAATATAGCCCATGGCTTTTTAAGGAGGAGTTGTTAGATATATCACAATGGAACCATCATGGTGAAGATTTAAAAAGAATAGAAAAGAACAACCCAGGGACTCTGCCAGTTGGCACATTGCCATTGTGGACGTTGGTATCTAGTTTGCTTAGTCCAAAGCCTTCAGTTCAGACAGAGGTAGAGGAAGAAGAAGACATATTGATTCAAGTAGAAGAGGAAGTCTCTCAAGTTAGTCAGAAAGAGGAAAAGATTCAAGTAAAAGAGAAGGTCTTTCGAGATAGTGAGACAGAGGAAGGAAGTTTAGAGCAGAAAAATCTATCAGGGGAAAAGTTAAAACAGGAGACTGCTAATAAGACCCTTTTATTAGAGAGCGTAAGTGTCCAACCAACAGCACCGCCTCTACAGGAGACTGCTACTAACAGCATTCTATCACCAGAGGGCGTAAGTGTTCAACCAACAGCGCCACCTCTACAGGAGACTGCTACTAACAGCACTCTATCACCAGAGGGCATAAGTGTCCAATCAACAGCACCACCTCCATATGCTAAGAGACTCCCAACCCCCGCAGTTGATAGTTGTGATCCTGAGACAGGATCTCAAGTATGCCCTGTATTTGAGGTAGGAGGGCAGCGAACTTACCAGGGTTTAAATTTCAAATCAGTGAAGGAGCTAAAAGAGGCTGTAACAACCTATGGTCCTCAAGCACCCTTCACTGTAAGCTTGGTCGAATCCATTACCAACTTAAGCATGACGCCAGCAGATTGGGCTAGTATGTGTAAAGCTGTGCTAAATGGAGGACAATACCTGTTATGGAAGGTTGCCAATGAGGAATTTTGCAAGGAGACGGCTAGTCGAAATGCAGCAGCTGGTTATCCTCAGAGAAATCTAGATATGTTGTTAGGAAAGGGACCTTATGAGGATCGGCAGCAACAAAATGCATATGATCCTGGTGTATATTCACAAATTGCTATAGATGCAGTCAGGGCATGGAAGACTTTACAAGAACATGGAGGTTTACAAGGTCAATTATCTAAGATAATACAAGGAGCTAATGAACCTTACGCTGAATTTGTAGATAGGCTTATTCAAACAGCTACCAGAATTTTTGGGAATACAGAACAAGCAATGCCATTTATAGAACAACTGGCTTATGACCAAGCGAATCGTTGGTGTAGAGATATCATTAGACCATGGAAACAGGAAGATTTAAACACATATATTAAATTATGTAGAGACATTAATGAACAAGGGCAAATTGTGGCAGCTGCAGTAAAACAAGCTTTAGATGCCAGAGACATTAATGAACAAGGGCAAATTGTGGCAGCTGCAGTAAAACAAGCTTTAGATGCCAGAGACATTAATGAACAAGGGCAAATTGTGGCAGCTGCAGTAAAACAGGTTTTAGATGCCAGAGACATTAATGAACAAGGGCAAATTGTGGCAGCTGCAGTAAAACAGGCTTTAGATGCCAGGCCAAGAACATGATACAATTGTCAACAAACAGGACATTTTAAAAGGAATTGCCCCATAGGAGGAGGGTTTAACAAAACTAGGTATCAAACAAGTAGAATACCGGGTATTTGCCCACGATGCCGTAGAGGGAGACATTGGGCTAATGAATGCCGTTCTCAAACCACCATAGAGGGTACTCCATTATATTGGGCTAATGAATACCGTCCTCAAACCACCATAGAGGGTACTCCATTATCAAAAAACGAACAAGGACAAGGTGTTTATCCACAATATCGTGGACAAAGGCATCGGGCTCCGTTGCCAAAAAATGGACAGGGGGCCCCAATGCTCTGGGGCCCCAAACCACAAATATACGGAGCACTGGAGGAACCCAGCAACCCCATCAAGGTAGTGCCCAGCACATCAGATCCCTCATCAGACAAACCAGAGGGAGCGCAGGGTTGGACATCTGCGCCTCCACCAAATCAGTACTAACTCCAGAGATGGGAGTTCAAATCATTCCCACAGGGGTAAAAGGACCTCTTCCCAAAGGAACAGTAGGCTTATTATTGGGACGCAGCTCTTCTACTCTAAAAGGACTTTTGATAAGTACTGGGGTAATTGATTCCAATTATGAAGGTGAAATAAAAATTATAGCCAGTTCTCCAAAGGGTATATCAGTAATTTCACCAGGAGATAGAATAGCACAGTTACTAATAATACCAAGCCTACATGATAAATTTTCCAGTCATGTTGTAGAAAGAGGTTCCAAGGGATTAGGCTCCACAGGTGTAGATTGGGCTATGCTTTCTTTAAATTTAGATTCTCGCCCCATGCTAAAACTAAATATTCAAGGACATGAATTTAATGGGCTACTGGATACAGGTGCAGACCTTAGCATCATCTCTCGTCAAGAATGGCCAAAACATTGGCCATTACAACAAGCCACTCAATCGCTTCGAGGCCTAGGAGTGGCGACTAATCCCGATAGAAGTGCAATGCTATTAGATTGGAAGGATCCTGAAGGATGTGAAGGAACTATACAGCCATATGTATTGGATCATCTTCCCGTAAATTTATGAGGACGCGATGTCTTAGATCAATTAGGTTTGACATTAACAAATAATATCAATCAAAATGCACCCACTATTATGGCTAGACAAGGTTTTAGGAAAGGAAAAAGATTAGAAAGACAAGAACAATGTATAGCAGCACCAATACAAATAGATCAAGGAACACACAGACATGGGTTGGATTTTGACAAAGGGCCACTGAGACAATAAAAATTACATGGAAATCAGAAAGACCAGTATGGGTTCCTCAGTGGCCCTTGACTAAAGAAAAGATACAAGTAGCCCATGATCTGGTCAAACAACAATTAGCGGAAGGACATATACAACCTTCTGTATCTCCCCATAATACTCCCATTTTTGTCATCAAAAAGAAATCTGGTAAATGGAGATTACTGCAAGATTTAAGAGCCAATAACAATGAAATGGTCATTATGGGACCTGCTCAATCGGGGATTCCTCAATTGTCTGCTTTGCCAAAAACTTGGTATGTTTTAGTTATAGATATTAAAGATTGTTTTTTTTCAATTCCAATTCATCCTGAGGATAGTCCACGTTTTGCATTTACTATCCCTGCACTAAATCATGAAGGTCCTGATCAGAGATATGAATGGAAAGTACTCCCTCAAGGGATGGCTAACAGCCCAACTATGTGTCAAATTTATGTTAACAAAGTAATCCAGCCACTTAGAAATCAAAATCCTGAACTACAAATATTTCATTATATGGATGATGTATTATTAGCACACAAAGCTAAAAACACATTGCTAGAATGTTATGCCACACTTACAAACTTATTAAAAAATTATAATCTAGAGATAGCAATAGATAAAGTACAATTAAATTTTCCAATTAATTATTTAGGAGTTCTATTATCCTCAATCATGGTCCGTCCACCAAAAATTCAAATACGAGTAGATCAACTCAAATCACTTAATGACTTTCAAAAGTTATTAGGAGACATAAATTGGATAAGGCCTTATCTAGGTATACCAACAGGAGAATTGGGACCTTTATTTGATATCCTAAAAGGTCCATCAGATCCAAATTCACCCCGAATGTTAACGCCTGAAGCAAGAAAGGCATTAAAAATCATTGAAACATATATGGAAAATATGTATTTGGATAGAATTGATATAAGTTTGCCTTTATTATTTATTGTACTACCAACAAAAAATATTCCTACAGGAGTATTTTGGCAAGAAGGTCCATTATTATGGATACATTTATCTTATTCTCCTAACACTATTCTTACTAGATATCCTGAGGCTGTAGGACAATTAATACTCAAAGGAATAAAAACAGCAAAGGCAGTGTTTGGAATTTCTCCCCATAAAATTATTACTCCATATACTATGAATCAAATTGATGAATTAGCTAATGAGTTAAATACTTGGGCAATAATAATGTGCAAATCTAATGTTTCATTTGATAACCACTTACCATCTAATCCTTTATTGTCTTTTTGGTCATTGCATCCTGTAATTTTTCCAAAAATGACAAGAAAAACACCTATCATGAATGCTCCAAATATATTCACTGATGGGTCAAATAATGGTACAGCAGCAATAGTTACACCTGATCAAACTTTTACATTTTTAGTACCCAAACAATCAGCTCAAAAGGTAGAGCTTAATGCAGTATTACAAACTTTTGTGATGTTTAAAGATTCTGTATTTAATTTATTTTCTGATAGCCAGTATATAGTTAATGCTATAGTATCCCTTGAAGATGCTGGTAGAATTTCCCCTTCTTCTACTGTTTTCTCTTTGTTTTCCACTATACAAAGTTTAATCTGGGACAGAAAAGATTCATTCTTTATAGGACATATCAGGGCACATACAGGATTGCCTGGAGCCCTTAGTTTAGGCAATGATTTAGCAGATAAAACTACACGTGACATACATATTTTCTCTGTACTAGAAGAAGCTATAAATTTTCATGAAAGATTCCATGTCAATGCTAATACTTTACAAAAGCGTTTTAAAATAACTAAGGAACAAGCTAGACAAATAATAAAACAATGTCAAAATTGTGTGACCTTTTTACCACAAGTTAATCTTGGAGTCAATCCTAGAGGATTGATGCCTAACCATATTTGGCAGATGGACGTCACACACTTGCCAGAATTTGGAAAATTAAAATATTTGCATGTTACAGTTGATACTTCTTCTGGATTTTTGATGGACTCCCTTCATTCCGGCGAAAAAACTAAAGATGTTATAGCTCATTGCTTACAAAATTTTGCCACTGTGGACATTCCAAAACAGTTAAAAACAGATAATGCCCCTGGTTATACGTCTACTTCTTTTAAACAATTTTGCTCATCATTTGGCATTACTCATATAACAGGAATCCCATACAATCCACAGGGACAAGGCATAGTTGAAAGAGCTCATCAAACTATTAAAATGTACTTATTAAAGCAAAAAGATGGAATTGGGAAGGGGTATATATTCCCCAAAGATAAACTTAAAATAACCCTTTTTACTCTAAACTTTTTAAATTTGGATTCATCAGGACTTAGTGCTGCAGAAAGGCATATTTGTCCAAAAAATGTACATAAGCCCAAGGTACTTTGGAAAGATATTCTAACAGGACAATGGAAAGGTCCTGACCCAGTAATTGTCTGGAATCGGGGTTCTGTTTGTGTGTTTCCACAGGAAGAACAGCAGCCGATTTGGATTCCAGAGAGATTAACCAAGGTTCTGACCCAGAACAGCAGCCGATTTGGATTCCAGAGAGATTAACCAAGGTTCTGACCCAGAACAGCAGCTGATTTGGATTCCGGAGAGATTAACTAAAATCCTGACCCAGTGATTGTCTGGAGTCGGGGGTCTGTTTTTGTGTTTCCACAGGGAGAACAGCAGCCGATTTGGATTCCAGAGAGATTAACTAAAGCGATTTCTACAGACCAAAAAGAAGATGATTTAGCTCAAATCCATAATAGCTGATATCCAAAACTCCAATTTGGCTATCCTTACATCTGCAACAGAACCAGGATGCTTTTTTCAATATCTATTTTATTATTGCCCTTTCCCATATCATGAAGTTCTATTTTATTTTTTTGAGCTCATACAGACCTAGGTTAATGTTTTGCTGATCAGTTCTATTTTTTTTTTTGACTATAGAGTTTTTAAACATTGCAATAGAGATTTTACCTGTAAAAAGTTATAAGGCCTTTACTATTATGTTATGTGTTGTATGTATTATATTATGTGTGCACACTTGTGTTTTGTGTTATATGTTTGAATGTACGTATGTCCAAAGTACGTATTTCCATATATCATATATGATGAGCGCTCATGAAAATATGGATCCAAATATTTTTTTTATTCACGTGATTTAAATGGTTTAATTTAAATTGGGTAAATAACTGTTAAGAATTGTTTTAATATGTAAACAAAAAAGGAGGTTAACAGATCTGTTTGTTTACTCTCACCTTTCGTTTTCATTATATTTAATAATTCTCTTCACTATAATGTAAATTGTTAAGAAAATTGTTTTCTTTTAGTGCCTTCTGAAATGTTACCTAATTTTTTCTTTAGCCATTATTGCCAGAATTTCTATCTTCAGATGAAGATAATATAAATTGTTAAGAAAATTGTTTTCTTTTAGTGTCTTCTGGAATGTTACCTAATTTTTTCTTTAGTCATTATTACCAGAATTCCTATCTTCATCCCTGTGCCGGTGAAGACAAAGATAAAACTACAGTTTCTGCAATAGCCATCACTGAACTGCTTACAGAACTTGCACTGAACTGCTTACAGAACTATGTGTCACTTGTATGCATTGTGAACTATCTGTTGGTGCAGCGACTTGTGGTAGTGTTGGGGTATTTTTGCTGATGATATCGGTGGTACAATTTTCCCAAAAGGAGCCGTCAATTGACTTGGTATATCTTCCTCCCTTCTGCTTGTCATGATCATTCAGCTAAAATTTGGGGGTCAACAGAGGTGAGGCAAAGAACCTCACACACACCCCCCCCCCGCTGAGACCTCTCCACAGGTGTGGCTGTATACTGGACCGGTAGTCAATGACGGGTAAGATCCAATTACAATGGTACCAACCTAAGACAGGAGGCTGATGCCCTGAGATCAGCTCATCCGAAGACGGGTAAGGACCATATGTATTGAACAACCTAAGGCAGGCACGGTCCATAAGCCACATGCTTGTTGTTTAAACAGAGAGGGGGAGATGTTGAGAGCCACAGCCAAAGGGGCCCCAGCAAACTTCCAGCTGCCGGCTGATGATCCAGCTGCCAGCAAACTTCCAGTTGCCGGCTGATGATTGGCTCACAGTGGCCCCAGCAACATCTAGCTGATTGGCTCCTCTGCGGTGATATTCATTGGGCTGTTTCCCTGCCCTTCAGACTGCCAGCTGATGATTGGCTCACAGCGGCCTCAGCAACAACTAGCTGATTGGCTCCTCCACGGAGCTGCTCATTGGGTGACTTCTTTGGCTCTGCCCATGCAACCCAGCCAATCGGCCTCAGGAGCAGGAGGATTGTGGGAGGTGGAGAGGCTGGTGTGGGAGAGAGAGGCTTGTGGAAGCCGGTGGTGGCAGTTGGGATCTGAGGGTTTTTCCCTGGAGCTGTTTTGTTTGGCGTTTGTAGTTCTAAAAATAAAGTTAGTTTCTTTTTGACAAGTGGCTCCTGATTTGTGCCAAGCCAGACTACGGCAGGGGTCCAGAAGGATTGTTGCAGACAGCAGATTTTAGAGACTGAGGTGCAGATGGACTGTTACAGAGAGCGAAGTTTGGAGACTGAGGTGCAGAAGGACAGTTACAGAGATTAGAGTTTGGAGACTGGTGTGCTAAAGGAGTGTTACAGAGAGCACAGGTTGGAGACTGGGGTTCAGATGGTTCTTACATAGAGCAGAGTTTAGATACTGGGTTGCAAAAGGACTGTTGCAGAGAGCAGATGTTAGAGACTGGGATGTACAAGAATCGTTTTAGAGAGAAGAGGTTGAAGACTGGAGTGCATAAGGATCTTACAGAGAGCAGAGTTTGGTGACTAGGGTGCAGGAATGTTGCCGACAGCAGAGGTTGGAGACTGGGGTGGAGAAAAATCATTGCAGAGAGAAGAGGTTGGAGACTGGGGTTCTGAAGGCCTGTTACAGAGAGCAGAGGTTCGAGGCTGGGTTGTAAAATTCCTGTTACAGAGAGCAGAGGTTGGAAACTATTCTGCAGAAGGACTGTTTCAGAGAGCAGAGTTTGGAGACTGGGTTGCAGAAGAGTCTTACAGAGAGCAGAGGTAGTAGAATGAGGTGCAGAAAGATCGTTGCAGAGAAAAGAGTTTTTAGACTGAGTTGCAGAAGGACTCCTGCAGATAGCAGATGTTGGAGACTGGTGTGCAAATGGATTGTTGCGGAGAGTAGAGGTTGGAGACTGGGTTGCAGAAGGACTGTTATAGAGAGCGGACTTTTGAGGATGGGTTGCAGAAGTACTGTTATAGAGAGCAGAGTTTTGAGGCTGAGTTGCAGAAAGATCATACAGAGAGCAGAGGTTGGTTACTGAGGTGCAGGTCGACTGTTACAGAGAGCAGTGGTTGGAGACTGGGTGCAGAAGGATCGTGGAGAGAGCAGAGGTTTCATACTGAGGTGCAGAAGGACTGTTACAGAGAGCAGAGGATGGAGACTGAGGTGCAGAAGGACGGTTACAGAGAGCAGAGTTTTGTGACTGAGGTGCAGAAGGACTGTTACAGAAAGCAGAGGTTGGAAATTGGGGTGCAGAGAGACCGTTACAGAGAGCAGAGGTTGAAGACTGCGGTATACAAAGACTGTAACAGAGAGCAGAGGTGGGAGAATATGGTGCAGAAGGACTGTTACAGAGAGAAGAGGTTGGAGACTGCGGTGCAGAAGGAATGTTACACAGAGCAGAGGTTGAAGACTGGGGTGTAGAAGGACTGTTGCAGAGAGCAGAGGTTGGAGACGTGGGTGCAGAAGGACTGATGCAGAGAGCAGAATTTGGAGACTGAGGTGCAGAAGGACTGTTACAGAGAGCAGAGTTCTGAGACTGGTATGCAGAAGGACTGTTGCAGATAGCAGAGTTTGGAAACTGGGGTGAAGAAGGACTGAAGAAGGGAGCAGGTGTTTGAAACATGGTAGCAGAAGGACTTTTGCAGAGAGTAGAATTTGAAGACTGAGGTGCAGAAGACTGTTGCAGATAGCAGAGTTTGGAGACTGGGGTGCAGAAGGACTGATACAGAAAGTAGAAGTTGGGGACTGAGGTGCAGAAGGACCATTACCGAAAGCAGGGTTTGGAGACTGCAATGCAGGAGCACTGTTACAGAGAGCAGAGGTTGAAGACTTGAGTGGAGAAGAACTGTTTCAGAGTGAAGACGTTGGAGATTGGTGTGAAGAAGAACTGTTGCAGAGAGTAGAGTTAGGAGACTGAGGTGCAGAAAGACTGTTACAGAGAGCAGAGTTTGGTGACAGGGGTGCAGAAAGAATGATGCAGAGTGCAGAGTTTGGAGACTGGGGTGCAGAAGGCTGTTACAAAGAGCAGAGGTTGGAGACTGTGTACAGAAGGGCTGTTACAGAGAGAAGAGTTTGGAGACTGGGTTGCAGAAAAATATTACATAGAACAGAGTTTGGAGACTGTGGTGCAGAGGACTTTTGCAGATAGCAGAGGTTGGCAACTGGGGTGAAGAAGGACTGTTGCAGGGAGCAGGTGTTGGAGACATGGGTGCAGAAGGACTTTTGCAGAGAGTAGAATTTGGAGACTGAAGTTCAGAAGGACTGTTGCAGATAGCAGAGGTTGCAGACTGGGTACAGAAGGGCTGTTACAGAGAGCAGACTTTGGAGACTGGGATGCAGAAGAATATTACATAGAGCAGATTTTGGAGACTGTGGTGCAGAAGGATTGTTAAAGAGAGCAGAGGTTGGCGACTGGGGTGCAGTAGGATTATTGCAGAGAACAGAGGTTGGAGACTGGTGTGCAGAAGGATCATTGAAGAGAGCAGACGTTGGAGACTTGGGCTCAAAAGGACGGTTGCAGAGAGCAAATGTTGGAGACTGGGATGCAGAAAGATCGTTGCAGAGAGTAGAGATTAAAAACTAGTTTGCAGAAGGACTGCTACACAGAGCAGAGGTTGAAGACTGGAGTGTAGAAGGACTGTTACAGAGAGCAACGTTTGGAGACTGGGGTGCAGAAGGACTGATACAGAGAGCAGAGTTTGGAGACTGGGGTGCAGAAGTCTGTTCCAGAGAGCAGATGTTGGAGACTGGGTACAGAAGTGCTGTTACAGAGAGCAGAATTTGGAGACTGGGTTGCAGAAGAATATTACGTAGAGCAGAGTTTGGAGACTGCAGTGCAGAAGGATTGTTAAAGAGAGCAGAGGTTGGCGACTGGGGTGCAGTAGGATTATTGCAGAGAGAAGAGGTTTCAGACTGGTGTGCAGAAGGATTGTTGCAGAGAGCAGAGATTGGAGACTTGGGTGCAGAAGGACGGATGCAGAGAGCAGATGTTGTAGACGGGGATGCAGAAGGATCGTTGCAGAGAACAGAGATTGGAAACTGGGTTGCAGAAAGACTGTTACACAGAGCAGAGGTTGAAGACTGGAGTGTAGAAGGACTGTTGCAGTGGGCAGAGTTTGGAGACTGGGGTGCAGAAGGACTGTTATAGAGAGCAGATGTTAAAGACTGAGTTGCAGAAGGACTGTTACAGAGAGCAGAGGTTGGAGACTTGGGTGCAGAAGGACTGATAGAAAGCAGAGGTTTGAGACTTGGGTCCAGAATGAACCTGACAGAGAGCAGAGGTTGGAGACTGCAGTACAGAAGGACTCTTACAGAGAGCAGAGTTTGGAGACCAGGGTACAGAAGGACTGTTTCAGAGTGCAGAGGTTGGAGAATGAGATGCAAAAAGACTTTTTCAGAGAGTAAATGTTAAAGACTAGGATGCAAAAGAACTGTTGCAGAGAGCTGAAGTTGGAGACTGGGGTGCAGAAGGATTGTTTCAGGGAGAAGAGTTTGGAGACTGGGGTGAAAAGGACTGATACAAAAAGCAGAGGTTGGGGACTGAGGAGCAGAAAGACCATTACAGACAGCAGTGTTTGGAGACTGCAATGCAGGAGGACTGTTACACAGAGCAGAGGTTGCAGACTGGAGTTGAGAAGAACTGTTTCAGAGGGAAGATGTTGGAGACTGTTGTGCAGAAGAACTGTTGCAGAGAGTAGAGTTAGGAGACTGAGATGTAGAAAGACTGTTAAAGAGAGCAGAGTTTGGAGACTGGGATGCAGAAAGACAGATGCAGATCGCAGAGTTTGGAGGCTGGTATGCAGAAGGCTGTTACAAAGAGCAGAGGTTGGAGACTGTGTACAGAAGGGCTGTTATAGAGAGCAGAGTTTGGAGACTGGGTTGCCGAATAATATTACATAGAGCAGAGTTTGGAGACTGTGGTGTAGAAGGACTTTTGCAGATAGCAGAGGTTGGAAACTGGGGTGAAGAAGGACTGTTGCAGGGAGCAGGTGTTGGAGACAATGGTGCAGAAGGACTTTTGCAGAGATCAGAGATCAGAGTTTGGAGATTGGGGTGCAGAAGGATATTACATAGAGCAGAGGTTGGAGAGTGGGGTGCAGAAGATATGTTGCCGAGAGCAATGGTTGGAGACTGGGGTGAAGAAAGATATTTGCAGGGAGAAGAGGTAGGAGACTGACATGCAGAAGGACTCTTGCAGACAAAAAGGTTGGAGAATGGGGTGCAGAAGGACTGTTGCAGAGAGCACATGTTGGAGACAGAGGTGCAGAAAAATTGTTACAGTGAGTAGAGGTTACAGACTGGGGTGAAGAAGGACTGTTACAGAGATCAGAGTTAGAACACTGGGGTGCAGAAGAATCTTTCAGAGAGAAAAGTTTAGAGACTGCGGTGCAGACGAAATGTTGCACAGAGCAGAGGTTTGAGACTGGGGTGCAGAAGGACTGTTATAGTGAGCAGAGTTTTGAGACTGGGTTGCAGAAAGATCTTACATAAAGCAGAGGTTGGAGACTGAGGTGCAGAAGAAATAATACCCAGAGCAGGGTTTGGAGAGTGGGGTGCAAAATGACTTTTGCCGAGAACAGAGGTTGGAGACTGTCGTGCACAAGGACCTTTGCAGACAGCAGAGGTTGGAGACTTGGGTGAAAAAGAAATGTTACAGAGAGCAGAGTTAGGAAACTGGGGTGTAGAAGGATCTTACAGAGAGCAGAGGATGGTGACTGGGGTGCAGAAGGACTGTTACAGAGAGCAGAGGTTGGAGATTGATTTGCAGAATAACTGTTTCAGAAAGCAGAATTTAGAGACTGTGGTGCTCAAGGATCGTTGCAGAGAGCAGAGTTTTCAGACTGATGTCAGAAGGACTGTTGCAGAGAGCAGGGGTTTGAGACTGGGGTGCAAAAGGATCATTGCAGAGAGCAGAGGCTATAGACTGGGGTACAGTAGGACCATTGCAGAGATCAGTGTTTGGGAACTGAGGTGCAGAAGAATTGTTACAGAGAACAGAAGTTGAATACTGGGGTGCAGACGGACTGTTGCAGAAAGCAGAGGTTGGAAACTGGGGTTTAGAAAGACTGTGAAAGAGAGCAGAGGTTGGAGACTAGGGTGGAGAATTACTGTTACAGAGAGCAGAGTTTGGAGACAGGGTTGCAGAAGGATCATACAGAGAGCAGAGTTTGGAGACTGAGGTGCAGAAAGACTGTTACAGAGAGTAGAGGTTGGAGACTGAGGTGCAGAAGGACCATTGCCGAGAGCAGAGTTGGAGACAGAGATTAAGAAGGATTGTTACAAAGAGCAGAGTTTGGAGTCTGTGGTGCAGAAGGACTGTTGCAGATAGCAGAGTTTGGAGAATGGAGTTAAGAAGCACTGTTGCAGGGAGCAGGTTTTGGAGACTGAGTTGCAGAAGGACTGTTACAGAGAGCAGAGTTTGGAGACTGGTGTTCAGAAGGACTGATACAGAAAGCAGAGGTTGGAGACTGGGGTGCAGAAGGACCGTTGCAGAGAGCAGAGTTCGGAGACTGCAATAAAGGAGGACTTTTACAGAGATCAGAGGTGGAAGAATGGTTTATAGAAGAACTATTTCAGAGTGCAGATGTTGGAGACTGTGGTGCAGAAGGACCCTTACAGAGAGCAGAGGTTGGAGATTGCGGTACAGAAAGACTGTTACAGAGAGCAGAGGTTGGAGACTGGGGAGTAGAAGGACTGATGCAGAGAACAGATGTTGGAGACTGGGTTGCAGCAGGACCACTGACGAAAGCAGAGGTTGTAGACTGGGTTTGAGAAAGACTGTTGCAGAGATCAGATGTTGGAGACTGGGGTGCATAAGGATCTTTGAAGTTAGCAGAGGTTGGAGACAGGGGTGCAGAAGGACGGTTGCAGAGAGCAGAAGTTGGATACTGACGTGCAGAAAAACAGTTAGAGAGAAGAGTTTGGAGACTGGGGTGCAGAAGGATCGTTGAAGAGAACAGAAGTTGGAGACTGAGTTGCAGAAGTATCGTTGAAGAGAGCAGATGTGGAGACTGGGCTGCAGAAGGATCATTAAAGAGAGAAGAGGTGGGAGACTGCAGTGCAGAAGGACTGTTACAGAGAGCACAGGTTGGAGATTCGGGTGCAGAAGGAATGTTGCAGAAAGCAGAGGTTGGAGACTGGGGTGTAGAAAAACTGTTGCAGAGAGCAGAGGTTGGAGACTGAGATGCAGAAGGACTGTTACACAGAGCAGACTTTGGAGACTGGGGTGAAGAATTATGACACAGAAAGCAGAGGTGTGAGACTGGGGTGTAGAAGGACCCTTACAGAGAGCAGAGGTTGCAGACTGGCGTGCAGAAGGAGTGTTTCAGAGAGCAGTGTTTGAAGACTGGGGTGCATAAGACCTGCTACAGAGAGCAGAGGTTTGAGACTGGGTTGCAGAACGACTGTTATAGAGAGCACAGTTTTGAGGCTGGGTTGCAGAAGGATGTTACAGAGAGGAATGGTTGGTTACTGTGGTGCAGGACGAATGTTACAGAGAGCAGTGATTGGAGACTGGGGGGCAGACGGATAGTGCAGAGAGCAGAGGTTTCAGACTGAGGTGCAGAAGGAGTGTAAAAGAGAGCAGAGTTTGGAGACTGAAGTGCAGCAGGACACTTACAGAGAGCAGAGTTTGGTGACTGAGGTGCAGAAGGACTGTTACAGAAAGCAGAGGTTGGAAATTGGGGTACAGAGGGACCGTTATAGAGAGCAGACGTTGGAGACTTGGGTGAAGAAGGACTGTTGCAGAGCACAGAATTTGGAGACTGAGGTGCAGAAGGACTGTTTAGGAGAGGAGACGTTGGAGAGTAGGGTGCAGAAGGATCGTTGCAGAGAGCAGAGGTTGGAGTCTGAGGTGCAAAAAGACTGTTACACAGAGCAGAGGTTGGAGACTGGGGTGCATAAGGTGTGTTACGGAGAGCAAAGTGTGGAGAAGGGCTCCAGAAGGACTGTTACAGATCATAGAGTTTGGAGACTGGGTTGAAGAAGGATCTAACAAAGACAAGATGTTGGGGACCCAGGTACAGAAGGACAGTTACAGAGCGTAGAGTTTGGAGACTGAGGTGCAAAACGATCCTAACAGAGAACAGCATTTTAAGACTGAGGTGCAGAAGGACTGTTGCAGACACCACAGTTTGGAGACTGGGGTGCAGAAGGACTGTTGCAGAGAGCAGAGGTTGGAGACTGGGGTGCAGAAGGCTTGTTATAGAGAACAGACTTTAGAGACTGGGGTCCAGAAGGCCTGTTACGGAGAGGAGAGTTTAGAGAAGTGGTGCAGAAGGACTGTTAGAGAGGGCAGAGTTGGGAGACATGGTTGCAGAAGGATCTTAGAGAGAGAAGACGTTGGAGAATGAAGTGTAGAATGATCGTTGCAGAGAGGAGTTTGGAGACTGGGGTGCAGAAGGCCTGTTAAAGAGAGCAGAGATTGAAGACTGGGGTTCAGAAAGAGTGTTATAGAGAGCAGAGTTAGGAGACTGGGTGGCAGAAGTATCTTACAGAGAGAGTTTGGAGACTGAGGTGCATGAGGACTGTTACAGAGAGCAGTTGTTGGAGACTGGGGTTCTCATGGATCGTGCAGAGAGAAGAGGTTTCAAGAGGAGGTGTAGATCGACTGTTACAGAGAGCAGAGGTTTGAGACTGAGGTACAGAAGGACTGTTACAGAGAGCAAATTTTGGAGACTGTGTTGCAGAAGGATCTTACATAGAGCAGAGTTTAGAGACTGAGGTGCAGAAGGACTGTTACAGAGAGCAGATGTTGAAGTCTGGGTTGCAGAAGGATTGTTGGAGAGAGCAAAATTTTCAGACTGAGGTGCAGAAGGCCTTTTGCAGAGAGCAGAAGTTGGAGACTGCAGTACAGAAAAACTGTTGCAGAGAGCAGAGTTTGGAGACTAGGGTACACAAGGAGTTTTCCAGAGAGCAGATGTTGGATACTTTTGTTCAGAAGGACTGTTGCAGAGAGCAGAAGTTGGAGAATGGGTTGCAGAATGACTTTTTCTGAGAGCAGAGGTTTGAGACTGACGTTCTGTAGGATGGACAAAGAAAGCAGAGGTGGAGGACTGGCGTGCAAAAGGACCTTTACAGAGAGCAAAGTTTGGAGACTGCAGTACATAAATACTGTTACAGAGAGCAGAGTTCTGAGACTGGAGAGCAGAATGAGTGTTGCAAAGTACGGAGGTTGGAGACTGGGGTGCAGTAGGACCGTTGCAGAAAGTAGAGGTTGGAGACTGGCGTGGAGAAGGAATATTACAGAGAACAGAGTTTGGAAACTGGGGTCACAAGGATCTTTCACAGAGCAGATTTTGGAGACTGGTGTGCAGAAAGATCGTTTCAGAGAGCAGAGTTTGGACACTGGGGTGCAGAAGGATTGTTGCAGAGAGCAGATGTTGGAGTTTGGGGTGCAAAAGGACTCTTTCAGAGAGCAGAGGTTGAAGAGTGAGGTGGATATGGACTGTTACCGAGAACAGAGTTTGAAGACTGTGTTGCTGAAGGCCTGTTGCAGAAAGCAGAGGTTTAATACTGAGGTACAGACGGATCATTACAGAGACCAGAGTTGGAGACTTGCCTGCAGAAGGACTGTTACACAGAGCACATGTTGCAGACTGGGGTGTTGAAGGAATTTTGCAGACAGTAGAGGTTGGAGACTGGGGCTCATAAGGACTGTCGCAGATAGCAGACTTTGGATGAGGTGAAGAAGGACTGTTACATAGAGCAGAGGTTGTAGACTGGGGTGCAGAAGGACTGATACAGAAAGTAGAGGTTGGAGACTGGGGTGCAGAAGGACTGTTACGGAGAGCAGAGGTTGAAAACCGGGGTTCAGATAGATCTACAGAGAGAAGAGTTTGGAGACTGCGGTACGGAAGGACTGTTACAGAGAGTAGAGGTTGGCGACTGGGGTGCATAAGGAGGGTTGCAAAGAACAGAGTTTGGAGACTGAGGTGAAGAAGGACTGTTACAGAGAGCAGAGTTTTTAGACAAGGTTGCAGAAGGATCTTACAGAGAGCAGAGATTGTAGACTGAGGAGAAGCAGGAGTGTTACAGAGAGAAGAGTTTGGAGACTGGGTTGCAGAAGTATTGTTATAGAGAACAGACTTTGGAGACTGGGGTGCAGAAGGCCTGTTACGGATAAAAGAGATGGAAGAAGGCGTGCAGAAGAACTGTTACAGAATGCAGAGTTTCAAGACTGGGTTGCAGAAAAAAATTACAGAGAGCAGATGTTGCAGAGTGAGGTGCAGAGGGACTGTTACAGAGAGCAGAGTTTGGAGACTAAGGTGCAGAAGGACTGTTGCAGATACCAGAGGTTGGAGACTGGGGTGTAGAAAGACTGTTGCAGAAACCAGAAGTTTGAACCTGGGGTGCTGACGGACTGTTGAAGAGAGCAGATGTAGGAGACTGAGCTGCAGAAGGACTGTTACAAAGAGCAGACGTTTTGTGACTGAGGTGCAGAAGGCCTGTTAAAGAGAGCAGAGGTTAGAGACTGGGTTGCAAAAGGGCTGTTACAGAGAGCAGAATTTGGAGACTGGGTTGCAGAAGAATCTTACGTGGAGCAGAGTTTGGAGACTGAGGTGCAGAAGGACTGTTACGGAGAGCAGAGTTAGGAGACTGGGGTGCAGAAGGATCGTTGGAGACAGCAGTGTTTCCAGACTGAGGTGCAGAAGGACTGTTGCAGAGATCAGATGTTAGAGACTTGGGTGCAGAAGGACTGTTGCAGAGAGCAGTAGTTGGAGACCAGGATTCAGAAGGATCCTTGCAGATAGCAGAGGTTGACACTGGGGTGCAGAAAAACAGTTACACAGAGCAGAGGTTGAAGACTGTAGTGAAGAAGGACAGTTACAGAGAGCAGATGTGGGAGACAGGGGTGCAGAACTGATACAGACCAGAAGTTGAAGACTGAGGTACACAAGGACTGTTACACAGCAGAGGTTGGAGACTCGGGCGCAGAAGGATTATTGCAGAGAGCAGAGTTTTTAGACTGAGGTACAGAAGAACTGTTGCAGAGAGCAGATGTTGGAGATTGGGGTGCACAAGGATTGTTGCAGCGAGCAGGGCTTGGAGACTGGTATGTAGAGTGATCGTTGCAGATAGCAGAGGTTGGACACTGGGGTGCAGAAGTACTGATACAGAGAGCAGAGTTTTGAGACTGGGGTGCAGAAGGTCTTTTACAGAGAGCAGAGTTTGGATAGTGAGTTGCTGAAAAACTGTTACAGAGAGCAGAGTTTGGAGACTGGGTTGCAGAAATATCTTACATAGAGCAGAAGGTGGAGACTGAGGTGTAGAAGCACTGTTACAGAGAGTAGAGGTTGGAGACTCAGGTGCAGAAAGACCATTGCAGAGAGCAGAGGTTGAAGACTGAGGTGCAGAAGGATTGTTACAGAGAGCAGAGGTTAAAGACTGGGGTCTAGGAGGATTGTAGCAGAGAGCACAGGTTAAAGACTAAGGTGCAGAGGGACAGTTACACAGAGCACAGGTTAGAGACTGGGGTGCAGAAGAACTGATACATAAAGCAGAGGTTGTAGACTCGGGTGTATAAGAAGCCTTACAGAGAGCAGAGTTTGAAGAATGCAGTACAGAAGGACTGTTTTAGAGAGCACAGGTTGGAGACTGGGGTGCAAAAGGACTGTTGCAGAGAGCAGAGGATGGAGACTCGGGTGCAGAAGGATTGTTGCAGAGAGCAGAGGTTGCAGATTCAGTTGCAGAAGGACTGTTACAGAGGGAAGAGTTTTGAGACCGTAGTGCTAAATGACTGATACAGAAAGCAGAGGTTGTACACTGGGGTGTATAAGGACCCTTACGGAGAACAGCGGTTTGAGACTTTGGTACAGAAGGACTGTTACAGAGAGCAGAGATTGGAGACTGGGGTGCAAAAGAACTGATGTAGAGACCAGAGGTTGGAGACTGGGGTGCTGAAGGATCGTTTGGGCGAGTAGAGTATGGAGACTGGGGTGTAGAATGTCTGTTACAGAGAGCAGAGGTTGGAGACTGCAGTACAGAAGGACTCTTACGGAGAGCATATGATGCAGACTGTGGTGAAGAAGGACTGTTGCAGAGAACAGAAGTTAGAGACTGGGGTGCATAAGGACCGTTGCTGTGAGCAGAGAATAAAGTCTAATGTGCAGAAGGATTGTTACAGAGAGCATAGGTTGGAGACTGGGGTGCAGAAGGACTGTTACAGAGAGTAGAGTTTGGAGACTTGGGTGCAGAAGGATCTTTCAAAGAGCTGAGGTTGGGGACTGGGGTAGAGAAGGACTGTTGCGTAGAGCAGAGTTTGGAAAGTGGGGTGCATAAGGACGGTTGCTGAGAGCAGAGGTTAAAGACTGATGTGCAGAAGGATCGTTGCAGAGAGCAGAGGTTGATGACTGTGGTGCAAAAGGCCTCTTACAGAGAGCAGAGTTTGGTACTGTGGAGCATTAAAACTGTTACAGAGAGCAGAGTTTGGAGCCTGAGTTGGAGAAGGACTGTTAAAGAGAGCAGAGGTTGGAGAGTGGGGTGCAGAAGGACTGTTTAAGAGAGCAGAGGTTGGAGACTGGGGTATAGAAGGACTGTTGAAGAGAGCAGATGTTGGAGATTGGTGTGCAAAAAGAGTGTTGCAGAGAGCAGAGTTTGGAGACTGAGGTTCAGAAAGATCATTTCAGATAGCAGAGTTCAGAGATTGGGGTGCAGAAGCATCGTTACAGAGAGCAGAGATTTGAGACTGGAGTGCAGAAGGACTTTTACAGAAAGCACAGGTAGGAGACTCTGGTTCAGAAGGAATGTTGCAGAGAGCAGAGGTTGGAGACGAGGCTGCAGGAGGACTCTTGCAGAAAGCAGAGGTTGGAGACTGAGGTGCAGAAGAAATGTTACAGAGAGTAGAGTTTGGAGACTGGGGTACAGAAGCATATTACAGCGAGCAGAAGTTGGAAACTGGGGTGAAGAAGGACTGCTGCAGAGAGCAGAATTTGGAGACTGGGGTGCAAAAGGATTGTTACACAGATCAGAGAATAGACACTGGGGTGCAGAAAGACTTGTGCATAGAGCAGAAGTTGGAGATTTGGTTGCAGAAAAAACTGTTGCAGAAAGCAGATGTTGGAGACTGAGGTGCAGAAGGACTGTTATAGAGAGCAGAAGATTGAGACAGGGGTGCAGAAAAAATGATTCAAAAAGCAGAGGTTGAAGACTGGGGTACAGCAGGACCATTACAGAGAGCATAGGTTGGAGTCTCCAATACAGAAGGACTCTTACAAAGAGCAGAGGTTGGAGACTGGGGTGCAGAAGGACTGTTGCAGAGAGTAGATGATGGAGACTGGGGTCCAGAAAAACTGTAGCAGAGAGCAGACGTTGGAGACTAAGGTGCAGAAGGACAGTGACACAGAGCAGAGTTTGGAGACTGGGGTGCAGAAGCACTGACAAAAAAGCAGAATTTGGAGATTCGGGTGCAGAAGTATTCTTACAGAGAGCAGAGTTTCGAGAATGCAGTACAGAAGGACTATTACAGAGAGCAAAGTTTGGAGACTGGGGTGGAGAATGGCTGTTGCAGATAGCAGATGTTGGAGACTGGGGTGAAGGAGAAATGTTGCAGAAAGCAGAGGATGGAGACTGGGATGTAGATGGTCTGTTGCAGAGAGCAGACGTTGGAGACAGGTGTGCAGAAGGATCGTGTGGGTGAGCAGAGTATAGAGACTGGGGTGTAGAAGGACTGTTTCAGAGAGTAGATGTCGGAGACTAGGGTGCACAAGGACTGTTGCATAGAGCAGAGTTTGGAGAATTCAGTACTGAAGAACTGTTACAGAGAGCAGAAGATGGAGACTGAGGTAAAGAAGGACTGTTGCAGAGACCAGAGGTTGCAGACTGATTTGCAGAAGGACTGATGTAGGGAACAGATGTTGGAGCCTGGGGTGCAGAAGGATCGTTTAGGCGAGCAGAGTATGGAGACTAGGGTGTAGAAGGACTTTTGCAGAGAGCAGATGTTGGAGACTTGGGTGCAGAAGGACTGTTGCATAGAGCAGTGATTGGAGACTGAGGTACAGAAGGACTGTTACAGAGAGCAGAGGTTGGAGACTGGGGTAAAGATGGATTATTGCAGAGAGCAGAGTTTTCAGACGGAGGTACAGAAGAACTGTTGCAGGAAGCCGATGTTGGAGACTGGGGTTCACAACGACTGTTGCAGCTAGCAGAGGTTTGAGCCTGGTGTGCAGAAAGATCGTTGCAGAGAGCAGAGGTTGAAGACTGAGGTGCAGAATGATCGTTGCAGAGAGCAGAGGTTCGAGACTGGGTGCAGAAGGATCGTTATAGAGAGCAGAGTTTGGAGACTGGGGTGCAGAAGGACTTTCACATAGAGAACAGGTTGGAGACTTGGGTGCAGAAGGAATGTTGCGGAGAGCAGAAATTGGAGATTTGTTAGCAGTAGGACTGTTGCAGAAAGCAGAGGTTGGAGACTTAGGTGCAGAAGGACTGTTGCAGAGAGCAGAGTTTAAAGACTGGGGTACAGAAGGACTGTTACAGAGAGGAGACGTTGGAGACTGGGTTTCAGGAGGATCTTACAAGGAAAGAGTTTGGAGACAGAGGTGCAGAAGGACTGTTACAGAAAGCGTAGGTTCGAGATTGAGGTGCAGAAGGATCGTTACAAAGAGCAAAGGTTGGATACTGGGGTGCAGACGGACTTTTACAGAGAGCAATGATTTGATACTGGGGTTTCAGAAGGAATATTGCAGAGAGCAGAGGTTGGAGACTGAGGTTCAGAAGGACTGTTGCTGAGAGTAGAGGTTGGAGATTGGCGTGCAGAAGGACTGTTGCAGAGAGCAGAGGTTTTAGACTGCGATGTAGAAAAACTGTTGCAGAGAGTAGAGTTTGGTAATTGGGGTCCAGAAGGAGTGTAGCAGAGAGCAGAGGTTGGAGACTAAGGTGCAGAAGTACAGTTACACAGAGCACAGTTTGGAGCCTGGGGTGCAGAAGGATTGATACAGAAAGCAGAGGTTGGAGACTCGGTTGCAGAAGTACCCTTTCCGAGAGCAGAGTTTGGAGAATGCAGTACAGATGGACTGTTACAGAGAGCAGAGGTTGGAGACTGGGGTTGAGAATTACTCTTGCAGAGAACAGATGTTGGAGACTGGGGTGCAAAAGTACTGTTTCAGAGGGTAGAGGATAGATACTAATTTGCAGAAGGACTGTTGCAGAGAGCAGAGGTTGCAGACTGAGTTGCAGAAGGACTGTTAGAGAGGGAAGAGTTTGGAGACGGTGGTGCAAAACGACTGATACAGAAAGTAGAGGTTGGATACTGGGTTTCATGAGGACCCTTACAGAGAACAGAGGTTGGAGACGGTGGTACAGAAGGACTGTTACAGAGAGCCGAGGTTGGAGACTGGGGTGCAGAAGAACTGATGTAGAGAACAAAGGTTGTTGACTGGGGTGCAGAAGGATCGTTGGTGGGGGAAGAGTACAGAGACTAGGGTGTAGAAGGACTGTTACAAAGAGCAGAATTTTCAGACTTAGGTACAGAAGAACTGTAGCAGGAAGCAGATCTTGGAGAATAAGGTTCACAAGGACTGTTGCAGTGAGCAGAGGATTGAGACTGAGGTGCAGAAGGATCGTTGCAGAGAGCAGAGGTTGGAGACTGAGGTGCAGAAGGAATGTTGTGGAGAGCAGAGGTTTGAGTCTTGAGTGCAGAAGGACTGTTGCAGAAAGCAGAGTTTGGAAACTGAGGTGCAGAAAGACTGTTGCAGAGAGTGGAGGTTAGAGTCTGAGGTGCAGAAGGATCGTTACAAAGAGCAGAGGTTGGAGACTGGGGTGCAGATAGACTTTTACAGAGAGCACAGGTTTGATACTGGGAAGCAGAAGGAATGTTGCAGAGAGCAGAGGTTTGAGACTGGGATGCAGAAGTAGTGCTGCTGAAAGCAGAGGTTTGAGACTGAGGTGCAGAAGGACTGTTACAGAGAGAACAGGTTGGAGACTTGGGTGCAAAAGGATTATTGCAGACAGCAGAGTATTTAGACTGAGGTACAGAAGAAATGTTGCAGAGAGCAGTTGTTGTAGACTGGGTTGCACAAGGACTGTTGCAGTGAGCCGAGTTTGGAGACTGGGGTGCAGAAGGATCGTTGCAGTGAGCCGACGTTAGAGACTGGGGTGCAGATAGACTAATACAGAGAGAGCAGAGGTTGGAGACTGGAGTGAAGAAGGCCTATTACAGAGAGCACAATTTTGAGACTGGGGTTATGAAGGACTGTTACAGAGAGCAGAGTTTGAAGACTGGGTTTCAGAAGGATCTTACAGATAGCAGAGAATGAAGACTGAGGTGCAGAAGCACTGTTACATAGATTAGAATTTGGAGACTGAGGTCCAGAAGGACCGTTGCAGAGAACAGAGGTTGGAGACTGAGGTGCAGAAGGACTGATGCAGAGAGCAGAGGTTTTAGACTGGGATGTACAAGGACTGTTGCAGAGAATAGAGGTTGGAGACTGGTGTTCAGAAGGACTGTAGCAGAGAGCAGAGGTTGGAGACTAAGGTGCAGAAGGAGAGTTACGCAGAGCAGAGGTTTGAGACTGGGTTGCAGAAGGACTGACACAGAAAGCAGAGGTTGGAAATTGGGGTGCAGAAGTACCCTTACAGAGAGCAGAGGTTGGAGAATGCAGTACAGAAAGAATGTTACAGAGAGAAAAGTTTGGATACTGGGGTGCAGAATGACTGTTGCAGAGAGCAGATATTGGAGACTGGGGTGCAAAAAGACTGTTGCAGAGAACAGAGAATGGAGACTGGGGTGCAGAAGGACTGTTGCAGAGAGCAGAGGTTGCAGACTGAGTTGCAGAAATACGGTTACAGAGGGCAAAGTTTGGAGACTGTGCTTCAAACCACTGATACTGAAAGAACAGGTTGGATACTGGGGTGCATAAGGACCCTTACAGAGAACAGAGGTTGGAGACTGTGGTACAGAAGGACTGTTACAAAGAGCAGAGGTTGGAGTCTGGGTTGCAGAAGAACCGATGTAGAGAACAGAGTTTGGAGACTGGGGTGCAGAAGGACCATTGGGGAGATCAGAGTATGGAGACTTGGGTGTAGAAGGACTGTTGCAGAGAGCAGTGATTGGAGACTGAGTTACAGAAGGACTCTTATAGAGAACAGAGTTTTGAGACTGGGGTGCAGATGCATTATTGCAGAGAGCAGAGTTTTCAGACTGAGGTATAGAAGAACTGTTGCAGGAAGCAGATGTTGGAGACTGCGGTTATCAAGGACTGCTGCAGCTAGCAGAGGTTTCAGACTGGGATGCAGAAGGATTGTTGCAGAGACCAGAGGTTGGAGACTGAGGTGCAAAAGGATTGTTACAGAGATCAGATGTTGGAGACTGGGGTGTAGAAGGACTGTTGCAGAGAGCAGAGGTTTTAGACTGGGATGTAAAAGGACTGTTGCAGAGAGTGGAGGTTGGAGATTGGGGTCCAGAAGGACTGTAGCCGAGAGCAGAGGTTGGAGACTAAAGTGCAGAAGGACAGTTAAACAGAGCAGAGGTTGGAGACTGGGGTGAACACGGACTGACACAGAAAGCAGAGGTTGGAGACTTGGGTGCAGAAGTCCATTGCAGAGAGCAGAGGTTGTAGAATGCAGTACAAAAGGACTGTTACAGAGAGAAAAATTTGGAGACTGGGGTGAATAATGACTGTTGAAGAGAGCAGATGTTGGAGACTGGGGTACAAATGGACTGTTGTAGAGAGCAGAGGATCGAGACTGGGATGCAGAAGGACTGTTGCAGAAAGCAGAGGTTGCAGACTGAATTGTAGAAAAACGGTTGCAGAGGGCAGAGTTTGGTGAATATGGTTCAAAACGACTGATACAGAAAGTTTAAGTTGGATATTGGGGTGCATAAAGACCCTTACAGTGAACAGAGGTAGGAGACTGTGTTACAGAAGGACTGTTTCAGAGAGCATAGGTTGGAGATTGGGGTGCAGAAGGATCGTTGGGGTGATCAGAGTATGGAGACTGGGGTGTAGAAGGCCTGTTGCACAGAGCAGAGGTTGGAAACAGGGTGTAGAAGGACTGTTTAAGAGAGCAGATGTTAGAGACTTGTGCGCAGAAGGACTGTTGCATAGAGCAGAGATTGGAGATTGACGTACAGAAGGACTGTTACAGAGAACATAGTTTGGAGACTGGGTTGCAGATGGAGGATTACAGAGAGGGGAGTTTTCAGACTGAGGTAAAGAAGAACTGTTGCACAAAGCAGATGTTGGAGACTGGGGTTCACAAGGACTGTTGCAGAGAGCAGAGGTTTGAAACTGGGGTGCAGAAGGATCGTTGCAGAGAGTAGAGGTTGGAGACTGAGGTGCAGAAGGATCGTTGAAAAGAGCAGAGGTTCGAGACAGAGTTTGTGTTATCCCTAGTTTTTTGAGAGTTTTGAACATAAACGGATGCTGTACTTTGTGGAATGCTTTTTCTGCATCTATCGAGATGATCATATGGTTATTATTTTTAAGTCTATTGATGTGGTGAATAACATTTATTGATTTCCGTATATTGAACCAGCCTTACATACCAGGGATGAATCCTACTTGATCATGGTGCACAATTTTTTTGATATGTTTTTTTATCCGATTTCCCAGAATTTTATTGAGGATTTTTGCATCTAGGTTCATTAGAGATATTGGTCTGTAGTTTTCTTTCTTTGAAGTGTCTTTGTCTGGTTTCGGAATCAGGGTGATGTTGGCCTCGTAGAATGAATTTGGATGTTCTCCCTCTTTTTCTATTTCCTGAAATAGTTTGAAAAGTATTAGTATTAGTTCCTCTTTAAAGGTTTTGGAAAACTCTACTGTATACCCATCTGGTACTGGGATTTTCTTAGATGGTAATCTTTTGATGGTTTCTTCTATTTCCTCAATTGATATTGGTCTTTTTAGGTTGTCTATATCCTCCTGACTCAATCTGGGCAGATTATATGACTTAATAAATTTATCGATGCCTTCACTATCTTCTATTTTATTGGAGTATAAGGATTCAAAATAGTTTCTGATTATCTTCTGTATTTCTGAAGTGTCTGTCGTGATCTTGCCTTTTTCATCCCTTATGCTAGTAATTTGAGTTCTCTCTCTTTTTCTCTTCGCTAGCATGGACAAGGGTCTGTCAATTTTATTTATCTTTTCAAAGAACCAACTTTTCGTTTTCTCAATTTTTTCAATTGTTTCTTTTTCGATTTCATTAATTTCAGCTCTGATTTTAATTATTTCTTGCCTTCTACTTCTTTTGCTGTTGTTTTGCTTTTCTTTTTCTAGGATTTTGAGATGAAGTATGAGATCATTTATTTGTTGGTTTTTTCTTTTTTTAAGGAATGAACTCCAAGCAATGAATTTTCCTCTTAGAACTGCTTTCAATGTGTCCCATAGATTCCGATATGTTGTGTCTGTGTTTTCATTAAACTCTAAGAATTTTTTAATTTCCTCCTTGATGTCTTCTAAAACCCATTGATCATTCAGTAACCTATTGTTCATTCTCCAAGTGATGCATGATTTTTCCTTGCTTCTTTTATCGTTGATTTTTAGTTTCATTCCATTATAATGAGATAAGATGCATGGTATTATCTCCACTCCTTTATATTGTCTAAGAGTTGCCCTGTGACATAATATATGATCTATTTTTGAGAAGGATCCATGTGCTGCTGAGAAAAAAGTGTAGCTGCTTGATGTTGGGTGGTATATTCTATATATGTCAATTAAGTCTAGGTTGTTAATTGTGTTATTGAGTTCTATAGTTTCCTTATTCAACTTTTGTTTGGAAGATCGGTCCAGTGGTGAGAGATGTGTGTTGAAGTCTCCCATGATTATTGTATGGTGTTGTATTAGACTCTTGAACTTGAGAAGAGTTTGCTTGATGAACACAGCAGCACCGTTGTTTGGGACATATATATTTATGATTGTTATGTCTTGTTGGTGTATGGTTCCCTTGAGCACTATGTAGTGTCCTTCTTTATCCCTTTTGATTAACTTTGGTTTGAAATCTATTTTATTTGATATGAGTATGGAGACTCCTGCTTGCTTCCGCAGTCCATATGAGTGATATGATTTTTCCCAACCTTTCACCTTCAGTCTATGTATATCCTTTTCTATCAAATGTGTCTCCTGTAGGCAGCATATTGTTGGGTCTTGTTTTGTGATCCATTCAACTAGCCTGTGTCTCTTAATTGGTGAGTTTAAGCCATTAACATTTAGGGTTATTATTGAGATATGGTTTGTTCTTCCAGCCATATTTGTTTATTAATGCTGCTAAACCTGATTTGTTTTCCTCTTTGATTATTTCCCCCCCTTTACTGTCCTACCTCCCACTATTGGTTTTCATTGTTGTTTTCCATTTCCTCTTCCTGTAGTGTTTTGCCAAGGATTTTTCGAAGAGATTGTTTTCTAGCTGCAAATTCTTTTAACTTTTGTTTATCATGGAATGTTTTAATTTCATCTTTCATCCTGAAGCTTAATTTCGCCGGATACACAATTCTTGGTTGGAACGCATTTTCTTTTAGCCTTTGAAATATGTTATTCCAGGATCTTCTAGCTTTTAGAGTCTGTGTTGAGAGATCAGCTGTTATCCTGATTGGTTTACCCCTAAATGTAATCTGCTTCCTTTCTCTTGTAGCTTTTAAAATTCTCTCCTTATTCTGTATGTTGTACATCTTCATTATAATGTGTCTAGGTGTGGATCTCTTATGATTTTGCACATTTGGCATCCTGTAGGGTTCTAGGATTTGGGGTTCAGTCTCATTTTTCAAGTCTGGGAAGTTTTCTCATATTATTACACTGAATATATTGTCTATTCCTTTGGTTTGTAGCTCTGTGCCTTCCTGTATCCCAATGACTCTTAAGTTTGGTCTTTTGAAATTATCCCATATTTCTTGGATGTTCTGCTCATGGTTTCTTAGCAGACTTGCTGAGCTGTCTATGTTATTTTCAAGTTGAAATACTCTGTCTTCATTGTCTGGTGTTCTATCTTATAAGTCATCCACTCTGCTGGTAGTATTCTCAATTGAGTTTTTAAGTTGGTTTATTGCTTCCTGCATTTCTAGGATTTCTATTTGTTTGTTTTTTATTTCCTCTATCTCCCTGTGAAATTGATCTTTTACTTCCTGGATTTGTTTATGTAGTTCCTTGTCAATGTGATCTTTCATTGTCTGATTTTGCTGTCTCATGTCTTCCTTGAGACTCCAGATCATCTGAAGCATGTATATCCTGACCTCTCTGTCTGACATTCCATCTGTTGCAGCTATTACCTCTTCTAGAGTTGAGTTGACCTGCATTGCCTGTGGTCATTTCTTTCCTTGTCTTTTCATAATGCTGGTGTTTCTTTCTGCTTGGTGAAACTGTTGTGTTTTTGAAATTTTCCCTCTATTTATTTATATTGCTCTTGTATAGTTGAAAAGTCTCCCTTGCAGGACAGGTGGTGGCTGTGATCCTCCACCAATTGGTGCGATCTGTCTACCATGCTGGCGGGATCTAGGTCTGCTCTGCTGGCCCGTCGAAGGTCCGTCTGCCCAGCAGGCGCGAGGGGCACCTCTGTCTCTCCGTAGGTTGCAGGGCCTAACCTCCCAATGGGTCCCTGGTATGCCTACCTTGCAGGCAATGGGGGTGGGGCCGGCTCTGGCCCGCAACAAGCCGCTGGGCCTGATCAGTCAGTGGTCACATACCTCAACATTGTGAAAGCAATTTATGCTAAGCCTCAGGCTAGCATCATCCTGAATGGAGAAAAATTGAAGGCATTCTCTCTAAAATCTGGAACAAGACAGGGATGCCCTCTCTCACCACTTCTGTTCAACATAGTTCTCGAAACACTGGCCAGAGCAATTAGACAGACGAAAGAAATTAAAGGCATAAAAATAGGAATAGAAGAACTTAAATTATCACTATTTGCAGATGACATGATTATATACCTAGCAGACCCAATAGGGTCTACAAAGAAACTGTTAGAGCTAATAAATGAATTCAGCAAAGTGGCAGGTTATAAAAATCAACACGCATAAATCAAAGGCATTCCTGTGTATCAGTGACAAATCCTCTGAAATGGACACGGGGACAACCACTCCGTTCACAATATCCTCAAAAAGAATAAAATACTTGGGAATCAACCTAACAAAAGAGGTGAAAGACTTATACAATGAAAACTACAGAACCCTAAAAAGAGAAATTGAAGAAGACCTTAGAAGATGGAAAAATATACCCTGTTCATGGATAGGCAGAACTAACATCATCAAAATGGCGATATTACCAAAAGTTCTCTATAGGTTTAATGCAATGCCAATCAAAATCCCAACGGCATTTTTTGTAGAAATAAAGAAAGCAATCATGAAATTCATATGGAAGAATAAAAGACCCAGAATAGCAAAAACAATACTAAGCAGGAAGTGTGAATCAGGTGGTATAGCGATTCCAGATTTCAAACTATACTACAGAGCAATAGTAACAAAAACAGCATGGTACTGGTACCAAAACAGGCGGGTGGACCAATGGTACAGAATAGAGGACACAGAAACTAACCCACAAAACTACAACTTTCTTATATTTGATAAAGCGGCTAAAAGCATGCAATGAAGGAAGGATAGCATCTTCAACAAATGGTGCTGGGAAAGCTGGAAATCCATATGCAACAAAATGAAACTGCATCCCTTTCTCTCACCATGCACAAAAGTTAACTCAAAATGGATCAAGGAGCTTGATATCAAATCAGAGACATGGCATCTGAGAGAAGAGAAAGTCGGCTACGACCTACATGCTGTGGGGTCGGGCTCCAAATTCCTCAATAGGAAACCCATAGCACAAGAGTTAACATCTAGAATCAACAAATGGGACTTACTCAAACTAAAAAGTTTTTTTTTTCTCAGCAAAAGAAACAATAAAAAAGGTAAATAGGGAGTCTATATCTTGGGAACAAATCTTTACTCCTCACACTTCAGATAGAGCCCTAATATCCAGAGTGTATAAAGAACTCAGAAAATTAGACAATAAGATAACAAATAATCCCATCAACAAATGGGCCAAGGACTTGAACAGACACTTCTCAGAGGAGGACATACAATCAATCAACAAGTACATGAAAAAATGCTCACCATCTCTAGCAGTAAGAGAAATGCAAATCAAAACCACCCTAAGATACCATCTCACTCCAGTAAGATTGGCAGCCATTACAAAGTCAAACAACAATAAGTGCTGGCGAGGATGTGGGGAAAAGGGTACACTTGTACATTGTTGGTGGGACTGCAAATTGGTGCAGCCAATTTGGAAAGCAGTATGGAGATTTCTTGGAAAGCTGGGAATGGAACCACCATTTGACCCAGCTATCCCCCTTCTCGGTCTATTCCCTAAAGACCTAAAAAGAGCATGCTACAGGGAAACTGCTACATCGATGTTCATAGCAGCACAATTCACAATAGCAAGACTGTGGAACCAACCTAGATGCCCTTCAATAGACGAATGGATAAAAAATGTGGCATTTATACACAATGGAGTATTACTCTGCATTAAGAAATGACAAAATCATAGAATTTTGAGGGAAATGGATGGCATTAGTGCAGATTATGCTAAGCGAAGCTAGCCAAGCCCTAAAAAACAAATGCCAAATGTCTTCTTTGATATAAGGAGAGTAATTAAGAACAGACTAGGGAAGAAGAGAACAAGAAGAAGACCATCATTAAACAGGGTTGAGAGGTGGGAGGGAAAGGGAGAGAGAAGGGAAATTGCATGGAAATGGAACGAGACCCTCAGGGTTATACAAAATTACATACAAGAGCAAGTGAGGGGAAAGGGAAAAATAATACAAGGGGGAGGAATGAATTACAGTAGGAAGGGTAGAGAGAGAAGAGGGGAGGGGAGGGGATTGGAGGGGGGATAGTAGAGGATAGTAAAGGAAGCAGAATACAACAGACACTAGGATGGCAATATGTAAAACAATGGAAGTGTAACTAATGTGATTCTGCAAGCTGTATAAGGGGTAAAATGGGAGTGCATAACCCACTTGAATCAAAATGTGAAATATGATATATCAAGAACTATGTAATGAAGGGGTAAGACAAGATAATACAAATGGAAGAAATGATTTACAATAGAAGGAATAGAGAGAGAAAAGGGAAGGGGAGGGGAGGGGAGGGGGGATAGTAGAGAATAAGACTGACAGCAGAATACATCAGACACTAGAAAGGCAATATGTCAATCAATGGAATGGTAACTGATGTGACACAGCAATCTGTGTATGGGGTAAAGTTGGGAGTTCATAACCCGCTTGAATCAAACTGTGAAATATGATGTATTAAGAACTGTGTAAGGTTTTGAACGACCAACAATAAAAAATAAATAAATAAATAAATAAAAATAAATAAAATAAAATAAAAAAACAAACAAAAAATAATTTAAATTATTAAATAGAATGAAGATCAGTAGAGGAAGGGAGGAAAAAGGAGACCAGGAATTGAAATGGAACAAGCTAAACTCCATGTTTGTATGATTATGTCAGAATGAACCCAAATATTCTGTATAATAATAATGAACTAATTAAAAACATTTAAAACTAGAAAAAAAAAACAGAGAGCAGAGTTTGGAGACTGGGGTGCAGAAAGACTTTTACAGACAGCCTAGGTTTGAGACAGGGATGCAGAAGGAATGTTGTAGAGAGCAGAGGTGGGAGACTGGGGTTCAGAAGGACTGTTGCTGAAAGCAGAGGTTGGAGACTGAGGTGCAGAAGGACTGTTACAGAGAGCAGAGGTTGGATACTGGGGTGCAGAAAGACTGAAAAAAAAAGCAGATGTCGGAGACTGGGGGGCAGAAGGACCGTTACATAGAGCAGAGGTTGGAGACTCTGGTACAGAAGGACTGTTACAGAGAGCAGAGTTTGGAGACTGGGGTGTAGAAGGACTGTTGCAGAAAGCAAAATTTGGAGATAGGTTCCAGAAGAACTGTTACAGCGAGCAGGGGTTGGAGACTGGTGTGCAGAAGAATCTTATAGAGAGCAGAGGTAGGAGACTGGTGTGCAGAAGGACTGTTCTAGAGAGAAGAGGTAGGAGACTGGGGTGCAGAAGGATCGTTGCAGAGAGAAGAGCTTTGAGACTGGGGTGCAGAGAAGAGGTTGGAGACTGGGATGCAGAAGGCCTGTTTCAGAGAGCCGAGGGTGGAGACTGGGGTGCAGAAGGACTGTTACAGAGAGCAGAGTTTGCAGACTGGGTTTCAGAATGGTCTTAAAGAGAGCAGAGGTAGGAGACAGAGGTACAGAAAGTCTGTTACAGAGAGCAGAGTTTGGAGACTTGGGTACAGAGGAATTGTTGCAGAGAGCAGATTTTTCAGACTGAGGTACAGAAGAACTGTTGCAGAGAGCAGATGTTGGAGACTGGGTTGCACAAGAACTGTTGCAGAGAGCAGATGTTGGAGACTGGGGTGCAGATGGACTGATACGGAGAGCAGAGGTTGGAGACTGGGGTGCAGAAGGCCTGTTACAGAGCAGAGTTTGGAGACTGGGGTGCAGAAAGATCATACAGAAAGCAGAGTTTGGAGACTGAGGTGCAGAAGTATTGTTACAGAGAGTAGAAGTTAGAGCCTGAGGTGAGAAGGACCCTTGCAAAGAGCAGAGGTTGGAGACTGAGGTGCAGAATTATAGTTAGAGAGAGAAGAGGTTGGAGACTGGGGTTCAAAAAAAACTTTTGCTGAAAGCAGAGTGTGGAGCCTGGGGTGTAGAAGATCTGTTACAGAGAGCAGAGTTTGGAGACTGGGGTGGAGAAGGACTGTTGCAGAGAGCAGATGCTGGAGACTGGGGTGCAAAAGGAAAGCTGCAGAGAGCAGAGGATGGAGACTGGGGTGCAGAAGGACTGTTACAAAGGGCAGAGTTTTTAGACTAGTGTTTAGAAAGACTTTTTCAGAGAGCAGACGTTGGAGACTTGTGTGAAGAAGAACTGTTGCATAGAGCAGAGGATGGAGACTGAAATGCAGAAGACGGTTACAGAAAGCAGAGTTTGAAGACTGCGGTGCAGAAGGACAGTTACAGAGATCAGAGTTTGGAGACTGGGTTGCAAAAGAATCTTACAGAGAGCAGAGGTTGGAGAATGAGTTACAGAAGGACTGTTAGAGAGAGCAGAGGTTGGAGACTGAGGTGCAGAAGGATCATTGGAGAGAGCAGTGTTTGGAGACTGTTGTGCAGAAGAACTTTTACTTAGAGCACAGGTTGGAGACTGGGGTGCAGAAGGACTTTTATAGCGAGCACAGGTTAAAGACTGAGGTGCAGAAAAACTGTTGCAGAGAGCAAAGTTAGGAGACTGGGGTGCAGAAAGAGTGTTGCAGAGAGCAGAATTTGGAGACTGAGGTGAAGAAGGACCCTTACAGAGAGCAGAAGTTGGAGACTGGTGTACAGAGGAGTGTTAGAGAGCACAGAGGTTGGAGACACGTGTGTAGAAGGATCTTACAGGGAGCATAGGTTGGAGACTGGGGTGCAAAAGGACTGTTGCTGAGAGTAGAAGTTGGAGACTGGGGTGGAGAAGATTCATCGAAGAGAGAAGAGTTTGGATACTGGGTGCAAAAGGCCTGTTACATACAGCAGAGGTTAGAGACTGGGGTGAAGAAGGCCTGTTACAGAGAGCAGTTCTTGGAGACTGGGGTGCAGAAGGACAGTTACAGAGATCAGAGTTTGGAGACTGGGTTGCAAAAGAATCTTACACAGAGCAGAGTTTGGAGAATGAGGTACAGAAGGATTGTTAGAGAGAGCAGAGGTTGGAGACTTAGGTGCAGAAAGATTCTTGGATAAAGCAGTGTTTGGAGACTGCAGTGCAGAAGAACTGATACAGAAAGCAGAGGTTTCAGACTGGGGTGCAGAAGGACCCTTACAGAGAACAGAGGTTGCAGACTGAAAGACTCTTACAGAGAGCAGACGTTGAAGACTGGGGTGCAGAATGACTGTTGTAGAGAACAGAGGTTGGAGACTGGTTTACAGAAGGACTATTGCAGAAAGTAGAGGTTGGATACTGGGTTTCAGAAGGATCTTACAGAGAGCAGAGTTTTGACACTGAGGTGCAGAAGGACTGTGGCAGAGAGAAGAGTTTGGAGATTGGGGCGCTGAAGGACTGTAGCAGGGAGCAAAGGTTGGAGTCTGAGGTGCAGAAATTCTTTTACAGAGAGCACAGGTTAGAGACTGGAGTGCAGAAGGACTAATACAGAAAGCAGAGTTTGGAGACTGAGGTGCAGAAAGACCCTTACCGAGAGCAGAGGTTGGAGATTGCAGTACAGAAGGACTGTTAAAGAGAGCAGAGGTTTGAGACTGGGGTATAGAAGGACTGTTGCAGAGATCAGATGGTAAACACTGGGGTGCAGAAGGTCTCTTGCGGAGAGCAGAGTTTGAAGACTGGTTGCAGAAGGACTGTTTCAAAGAGCAGAGGTTTCAAAGTGAGGTGCAGAATGACGGTTACAGAGAGCAGAGTTTGGAGACTGTGGTCTAGAAGGACTGATATAGAAAGTAGAGGTGGGAGACAGGGTTGCAAAAGGACCCTTACAGAGAACAGAGGTTGGAGACTGCAGTACAGAAAGAATGTTACAGAGAGCACAGGTTGGAGACTGAGGTGTAAAAGGAGTGTTACAGAGAGAAGAGTTTGGAGACTGAAGTGCAGAAGTACTATTAAGGAAAGCAGAGGTTGGAAATTGGGGTGTAGAAGGACCTTACTGAGAGCAGAGGATGGAGACTGCAGTACAGAAGGACTGTTACACAGAGCAGATCTCAGAGACTGAGGAGCAGCAGGACTGTTCCAGAGGACAGAATTTGGAGACTGGGGGGGAGAAGGAATGTTACAGAGAGCAGAGTTTGGAAACTGGAGTGCAGAAGGATCTTACAGAGAGCAGAGTCTGAAGACTGTGGTGCAGAAAGACTGTTGCAGAGAGCAGAAGTTGGAGACTGGAGTCCAGAAGGATCATTGCAGAGACCAGATTCTAGAGACTGAGGTGCAGATGGACTGTTACAGAGAGCAGAGTTTGGAGACTGAGGTGAAGAAGGACAGTTACAGAGAGCAAAGTTTGGAGACTGATGTGCAGAAGAACTCTTACAGAGAGCAGAGGTTGGAGACTGGGTTTAAGATGGATCTTACAGAGAGTAGAGTTTGGAGCCTGGGGTGCAAAAGAGCTGTTGCAGAGAGCAGATGTTGGAGACTGGGATGGAGAAGAATCGTTGCAGAGAGAAGTGTTGGAGACTGGAGTGCATAAGGGTCTTACACAGAGCAGAGGTTGGTAAGTAGGGTGCAGAAGGACTGGTGCTGAGAGCAGAGGTTGGAGACTGGGGTAGAGAAAAATCATTGCAGAGAGAAGAGGTTAGAGACTGGAGTTCTGAAGGCCTGTTAGAGAGAGCAGAAGTTAGAGACTGGGTTGCAAAATTCCTGTTATAGAGAGCAGAAGTTAGAAACTATTCTGCAGAAGGACTGTTACAGAGAGCAGAGTTTGGAGACGAGGTAGCAGAAGGGTCTTACAGAGAGCAGAGGTAGGAGACTGAGGTGCAGAAAGATCGTTGCAGAGAGCAGAGTTTTTAGACTGAGTTGTTGAAGGATTGTCGCAGACAGCAGATGTTGGAAACTGGTGTGCAGAAGGACTGTTGCAGAGAGAAGAGTTTGGAGACTGTGGTACAGAAAAATCTTTGCAGAGAGCAGAGGTTGGAGAGTGAGGTGTAGAAGGATGGTTCCAGAGAGCAGAGGTTGGAGACTGTGATAGAGAAGAATCCTACAGAGAGCAGAGGTTGAAGAATCAGGTGCAGAAAGACTGATACAGAGAGTAGATTTTGGAGACTGAGGTGCAGAAGTAACGTTGCAGAGTACAGAGTTTGGAGACTGAGGTGCAGAAGGATTGTTACAGAGAGCGGATGTTGGAGACTGGGGTGCAGAAGGACTGTTATAGAGAGCAGAGGTTGGAGACTGAGGTGTAGATGGACTGTGAAATAGAGCAGAGGTAGGAGACTGGGGTTCAGAAGGTTCGTTGCAGACAGCAGAGTTTTCAGACTGAGGTACAGAAGGACTGTTGCAGACAGCATATGTTGGAGACTGGGGTGCAGAAGGACTGTTACAGAGAGTAGAGGTTTGAGACTGGGGTGTAGAAGGACTGTTACAGAGAGCAGAGTTTGGAGATTCAGGTGCAGAAGGACTGTTACAGGAAGCAGAGTTTGGAAATTGTGATGCAGTAGGACCATTAAAGAGAGCAGAGGTTGAAGACTGCGGTATAGAACTCTTACCAATATCAGAGGTTGGAGACTGGGGTGCAGAAGGACTGTTACAGAGAGCAGAGGTTGGAGACTGAGGTGTAGAAGGAGTGTTACAGAGAGCAGAGTTTGGAGGCTTAGGTGCAGAAGCACTGTTACAGAAAGCAGAGGTTGAAAATTGAGGTGTAGAAGGACGGTTACAGAGAGCAGACTTTGGAGACTTTGGTACAAGAGAACTGTTACACAGAGCAGATGTTGGAGACTGGGGAGCAGAAGGGTTGTTGCAGAGGACAGAAGTTAGAGAGTGGGGTGGAGAAGGAATGTTACAGAGAGCAGAGTTTAGAAACTGGAGTGCAGAAGGATCTTACAGAGAGCAGAGGTTGGAGACTGTGGTGCAGAAGGACTGTGGCACAGAGCAGAAGTTGGAGACTGGGCTCCAGAAGGATCGTGGCAGAGAGCAGATTTTAGAGACTGAGGTGCAGATAAACTGTTAAAGAGAGAAGAGTCTCGAGACTGAGGTGCAGAAGGACAGTTACAGAGAGCAGAATTTGAGACTGGTGTGGAGAAGGACTGTTACAGAGAGCAGAGGTTGGAGACTGGGTTTCAGATGGATCTTACAGAGAGCAGAGTTTAGAGACTGGGGTGCAAAAGGACTGTTGCAGAGAGCAGATGTTGGAGACTTGGTTGGAAAAGAATCGTTGCAGAGAGAAGAGGTTGGAGACTGGAGTGCATAAGGATCTTACACAGAGCAGAGGTTGGTGACTAGGGTGCAGGACTTTTGCCGAGAGCAGAGGTTGGAGACTGGGGTGCAGAGAAATCATTGCATAGAGAAGAGGTTAGAGACTGGGGTTCTGAAGGCCTGTTACAGAGAGCAGAATTTTGAGACTTGGTTGTAAAATTCCTCTTACAGAGAGCAGAGGTTGAAAACTATTGTGCAGAAGGAATTTTAAAGAGAGCAGAGTTTGGAGACTGGGTTTTAGAAGGGTTTTAAAGAGAGCAGAGGTAGGAGACTGAGGTGCAGAAGGATTGTTGCAGAGAGCAGAGTTTTTAGACTGAGTCGCTGAAGGACTGTTGCAGAGAGTAGAGGTTGGAGACTGGGGTGAATAAGGATCGGTGCAGAGAGCAGAGGTTGGAGACTGGGGTGCAGAAGAACTGTTGCAGATAGCGGACTTTGGAGACTGGGGTGCAGAAAGACTGTTAAAGAGAGCAGAGGTGGGAGACTGGGTTGCAGAAGGACTTATACAGAAAGCAGAGATTGCAGTCTGGAGTGCAGAAAGACCGTTACAGAGAGCAGAGGTTGGATTCTGCAGTACAGGAGGACTGTTACAGAGAGCAGAGTTTGGAGACTGGGGTGGAGAAGGAATGTAAAAGAGAGCTGATGTTGGTAACTAGGGTGCCGAAGGACTGTTGGAGAGAGAAGAGTTTGGAGACTGGGGTGCAGAAAAACTGTTGCGGAGACCAGAGGTTGGAGACTGAGGTTAAAAAAGACTGTTTCAGAGAGCAGAGGTAGGAGACAGCAGTGCAGAAAGATCTTACAGAGAGCAGAATTTGGAGACTGAGATGCAGAAGAACTGTTGTAGGGATCAGAGGTTGGAGACTGGGGTGCAATAGGAGCATTGCAGAGAGTAGAGATTAAAGACTGGAGTGCAGAAGGATCGTTGCAGAGAGCAGAGGTTGGAGACTTGCGTGCAGAACGCCTGCTAAAGAGAGCAGTTTTTGAGAATGGTGTGCAGAAGGCCTGTTACAGAGAGGAGAGTTTGGAGACTTGGGTGCAGAAGGACTGGTACAGAGAGCAGATTTTGAAGAAAGGGCTGCTGAAGGATCTTACAGAGTGCAGAGGTTGGAGACTAAGGTGCAGGTGGACTGTTACAGAGAGCAGTGGTTGGAGACTGAGGTTTAGAATGATCGTGGAGAGGAGAGGTTTCAGACTGAGGTGCAGAAGTACTGTTACAGAGAGCAGAGGCTGGAGACTGAGGTGTAGAAGGACTGTTACGGAGAGCAGAGTTTGGAGACTGAGGTGCAGAAGGACTGTTACAGAAAGCAGAGGTTGGCAATTGGGGTGCAGAAGGACTGTTACAGAGATTAGAGATTTGAGACTATGGTATAGAAGGATTGTTACAGAGAGCAGAGGTGGGAGACTTGGGTACAGAAGGACTGTTACAGAAAGCACAGGTTGGAGACTGAGGTGAAGGATAGACACAGAGAGCAGAGGTTGGAGACTTTGGTTCAGAAAGACTGATACAGAAAGCAGAGGTTGAAGACTGGAGTTAAGAAGGACTGTTACAGAGAGCAAAGGTAGGAGACAGTGGTGCAGAAGGATCTTACAGAGAGCAGAATTTGGAGACTGAGGTGCAGAAGGACTGTTGTAGAGATCAGAGGTTGGAGACTGGGGTGCAGTAGGATCATTGCATAGAGCAGAGGTTAAAGACTGTGGTGTAGAAGTATCATTCCAGAGAGCAGAGGTTGGAGACTTGCGTGCAGAAGGCCTGCTTAAGAGAGAAGATTTGGAGACTGGCGTGCAGATGGTCTGTAACAGAGAGGAGAGGTTGGAGACTGGGGTGCAGAAGGACTGGTACAGAGAGCAGATTTTGAAGAAAGGGTTGCTGAAGAATTTTACAGAGAGCAGAGGTTGGAGACTAAGGTGCAGATGGACTGTTACAGAGAGCAGTGGTTGGAGACTGGGGTGCAAAAAAATCGTGGAGTGGAGAGGTTTAAGACTGAGGTGCAGAAGTACTGTTACAGAGAGCAGAGGTTTGAGATTGAGGTATAGAAGAACTGTTACGGAGAGCAAATTTAAAGACTGAGGTTCAGAAAGACTGTTACAGGAAGCAGAGGTTGGAAATTGGGGTGGAGAAGAACCGTTACAGAGAGCAGAGGATGGAGACTATGGTATAGAAGGACTGTTACAGAGATCAGAGGTGGGAGACTTGGGTACAGAAGGACTGTTACAGAAAGCATAGTTTGGAGACTGAGGTGAAGAAGGATAAACACAGAGAGCAGAGGTTGGAGACTGGGGTTCAGAAGGACTGATACAGAAAGCAGAGGTTGGAGACTGGGATGCAGAAGGACCGTTACAGAGAGCAGAGTTTGGTGAATGCGGTACAGAAGGATGGTTACAGAGAGCAGATATTCGAGACTGGGGAGCAGAAGGATTGTTGTAGAGGACAGAGTTTGGAGACTGGGGTGCCGCAAGACCATTGTAGAAAGCAGAGGTTGGCGACTAGGGTGGAGAAGGAATGTTAGAAAGAGCAGAGTTCGGAAACTGGAGTGCAGAAAGATCTTACAGAGAGCAGAGGTTGGAGACTGTGGTGCAGAAGGACTGTTGCAGAGAGCAGACGTTGGAGACTGGCATACAGAAAGATCGTTGCAGAGAGCATAGTTTGCAGACTGGGGTGCAGAAGGCTTTTGCAGAGCAGAGGTTGGAGTCTGAGGTGCAGAAGGACTGTTACAGAGAGCAAATGTTAAAGACTGGGGTTCAGATGGATCTTACAGAGAGCAGATGACAAAGACTGAGGTAAAGAAAAATTGTAACAGACAGCAGAGGAAGGAGACTGGGGTGCAGAATGTTCGTTTCAGACAGCAGAGTTTTAATACTGTGGTGCAGAAGGACTGTTGCAGAGACCAGACGTTTAAGACTGGGGTGTAGAAGGACTGTTGCAGAGAGCAGATGTTGGAGACTGGGGTGAAGTAGGACCGTTGCAGAGAACAGAGTTTGAAGACTGAGGTGCAGAAGGATTGTTACAGAGAGCAGAATTTGGAGACTGAAGTGCAGAAGGACTGTTGCTGAGAGCAGAGGTTGGACACTGGCGTGCAGAAGAACTGTTGCAGTGAGCAGAGGTTGGAGAATAAGGTGCAGAAGGACACTTAGAGTAGAAGTTAGAGACTGTGCTGCAGAAGGACTCATACAGAAAGCAGATATTCTAGTATAGGGTGCAGAAAGAACGTTACAGAGAGTAGAGTTTGGAGAATGCAGTACAGAAGGACTGTTGCAGAGAGCAGAATTTAAAGACTGAAGTGCAGAATGACTGTTGCAGAGAGCAGAGGTTGGAGACTGAGGTGCAAAAGTCCTGTTACATAGAACAGAGTTTAGAGACTGGGGTGCAGAAGGATCGTTGCAAATAGCAGAGCTTGGAGACAGGGCTGCAGAAGGATCTTACAGAGAGCAGAAGTTAGAGACTGAGGTTCAGAGGTTGGAGACTGGGGTTCAGTAGGATCATTGCAGAGAGCAGAAGTTGGAGATTGGGATGCAGAAAGATCATTGCAGTGAGCAGAGTTTGGAGACTGGGATGTAGAAGGCCTGCTACAGAGAGCAGAGTATGGAGACTGGCGTGCAGATGGCCTGTTACAGAGAGGAGACGTTAGAGACTGGGGTGCAGAAGGACTGTTATAGAGACCAGAGTATGGTGACTGAGTTGCTGAAGGATCTTACAGAGACCAGAGGTTAGAGACTGATGTGCAGGTGTACTGTTACAGAGAGCAGTGGTTGGAGACTGGGGTGCAGAAGGATCATGCAGAGATTAGAGGTTTCAGCCTGAGGTGCAGAAGGACTTTTACAGGGAGCAGAGTTTTGAGACTGAGGTGTAGAAGGACTGTTACAGAGAGAAGAGTTTGGAGACTGAGGTGTAGAAGGACTGTTACAGGAATCAGAGTTTGGAAATTGGCGTGCAGAAGGACCGTTAAAGAGAGCAGAGTTTGGAGACTGTGGTTTAGGACTGTTACCAAGAGAAGAGGTTGGAGACTGGGATGCAGAAGGACTCATATAGAGAGCACAAGTTGGAGACTGAGGTGCAAAAGGATGCATACAGAGAACAGAGGTTGGAGACTGGGGTTCAGACAGGCTGATACAGAAAGCAGAGTTTGGAGACAGGGGTGTAGAAGAACCGAAAAAGAGAGCAGAGGTTGGACACTGCGGTACAGAAGGACTGTTACAGAGAGCAGATCTCGGAGACTGGGGAGCAAAAAGACTATTGCAGATAGAATAGGTCAGAGAATGAGGTGCAGAAGGACTGTTACAGAGAGCAGAGTTTGGAGACTGGGGTGCAGAAAGAATGTTACAGAGAGCAGAGTTTGGAGACTGGGGTGCAGAAGGACTGTTACAAAGAGCAGAGTTTGGAGAATGGGGTTCAGAATAATCTTACAGAGAGCAGAGTTTGGAGCCTGGGGTGCAAAAGGACTGTTAAAGAGAGCAGATATTGGAGACTGGGGTTGAGAAGAATCGTTGCAGAGAGAAAAGGTTGGAGACTGGGGTGCAAAAGGCCTGTTACACAGAGCAGAGGTTGGAGACTGTGTTGCAGAAGTCCTCTTACAGAGAGCAGAGGTTGGAGACTGTTGTGCAGAAGTATTGTTACAGAGTGCAGAATTTAAAGTCTGGGTTGCAGAAGGATCAAACAGAGAGCAGAGTTTGGAGACTGAGGTGCAGGAGGACGGTTACAGAGAGCAGAGGTAGGAGACTGGGGTGCAGAAGGGTCGTTGCAGAGAGCAGAGTTTTCAGACTGAGGTGCAGAATGACTGTTGAAGAGAGCAGATGTTGGAGAGTGGCGTGCAGAAGGACTGTTGCAGAGAGCAGATGATGATAACTAGGGTCCAGAAGGACTAATGTAGAAAGCAGATGTTGGAGACTGGGGTGCAGAAGGACTGTTGCAGAGAGTAGAGGTTGGAGACTGAGGTGCGGAAGTCCTGTTACAGAGAGCAGAGTTTGGAGACTCGGATTAAGAAGGACAGTTTCAGAGAGTAGAGGTAAAATACAGGGGTGCAGAAGGATCTAACAAAGAGCAGAATTTGGAGACTGCGTTAGAGAATGACTGTTGCAGAGATCAGAGGTTGGAGACTGAGGTGCAGAAGGACCCTTACAGAGAGCAGAGGTTGGAAACTGGGATGCAGAAGGACTGATGCAGAAAGCAGCAATTGTAGTCTGAGGTGCAGAAAGACCGTTTTAGGAAGCAGAGGTTGGATACTGCAGTACAGGAGGACTGTTACAGAGAGCAGTGGTTGAAGACTGGGTGCAGAAGTACTGTAGCAGAGAGCAGATGTTGGTAACTAGGGTACAGAAGGACTGTTGTAGAGAGCAGAGTTTGGAGACTGGGGTGCAGAATGACTCTTTTGGAGAGCAGAGGTTGGAGACTGGGGTGCAGAAGGACTTTTACAAGAGCAGAGGTTGGAGACAGGGTTGCAGAAGGATCTTACAGAGAGCAGAATTTGGAGACTGAGGTGCAGAAGGACTGTTGCAGAGATCAGATGTTGGAGACTTGGGTGCAGTAGGATCATTGCAGAGAGCAAAGGTTGAAGACTGGGGTGCAGAAGAATCATTGCATAGAGCAGAGGATGGAGAGTGGGGTGCAGAAGGCCTGCTATAGAGAGCAGAGTTTTGAGTCTGGAGTGCAGAAGGCCTGTTACAGAGAGGAGAGGTTGGAGAGTGGGGTGCAGAAAAACTGTTACAGAGAGCAGAGTTTGGAGCCTGGTTTCCTGAAGGAACTTACAGAGAGCAGATGTTGGAGACTGAGGTGCAAGTGGACTGTTACAGAGAGCAGTGGTTGGAGACTGGGGTGCAGAAGAATCGTGGAGAGCAGAGGTTTCAGACTGAGGTGCAGAAGTACTGTTACAGAGAGCAGAGGTTAGAGACTGAGGTGTAGCAGGACTGTTACAGAGAGCAGAGTTTAGAGATTGACGTGCAGAAGGATTGTTACAGAAAGCACAGGTTAAAGACTGACGTGCAGAAAGATAGATACAAATAGCAGAGGTTGGGACTAGGGTTCAGAAGGACTGATTCAAAAACAGAGGTTGGAGACTGGGTTGCAGAAGCACCGTTACAGAGAGCAGAGGTTGGAAACTGCGGTACATCAGGTCTGTGACAGAGAGCAGATCTCGGAGAGTGGGGAGCAGAATAACTGTTGCAGAGGATAGAGGTTTGAGACTCGGGTGGAGAAGAAATTTTACAGAGAGCAGAGTTTGAAAACTGGAGTGCAGAAAGATCTTACAGAGAGCAGAGGTTGGAGACTCTATTGCAGAAGGACTGTTGCAGAGAGCAGACGTTGGAGACTGGGGTCCAGAAGGTTCGTTGCAGAGAGCAGAGTTTGGAGACTGGGGTGCAGAAAGATTGTTACAGAGAGCAGGGGTTGAAGTCTGAGGTGCGGAAGAACTGTTACAGAGAGCAGCGTTTGGAGACTGGGTTGCAGAAGGACTGTTACAGAGAGCAGAGGTTGGAGACTTCCGTTTAGATGGATGTTACAGAGAGCAGAGTTTCCAGACTGGGGTGGAAAAAAAGAGTTGAGGAGAACAGATGTTGGAGACTTGGGTGGAGAAGTATCATTGCAGAGAGAAGACGTTAAAGACTGGGGTGCAGAAGGCCTATTACAGAGAGAAGAGGTTGAAGACTGAGGTGCAGAAGGACTGTTTATGAGATGAGAGGTTTGAGACTGGGGTTTAGTAGGATCATTGCAGAGAGCAGAGGTTAGAGACAGGTGTGCAGAATGATCGTTGCATAGAGCAGAGTTTGTAGACATTTGTGCAGAAGGACTGTTACAGAGAGGAGACGTTGGAGACTGGGGTGCAGAAGGATTGTTATAGAGAGCAGTGTTTGGAGACTGAGTTGCTGAAGGATCTTACAGAGAGCAGAGGTTGGAGACTGAGCTGCAGGTGGACGGTTACAGAGAGCAGTGGTTGGAGACTGGGGTGCTGAAGAATCGTGGAACGCAGAGGTTTCAGACTGAGGTACAGGTGGACTTTTACAGAGAGCAGTGATTGTAGAATGGGTTGTAGAAGGACTGCTACAGAGAGCAGAGTTTGGAGACTCAGGTACAGAAAAACTGTTACAGGAAGCAGAGTTTGGAAATTAAGATGCTGAAGGACCCTTACAGAGAGCAGAGTTTGGAGACTGCGGTATAGGACTGTTACCTAGAGCAGAGGTTAGAGACTGGAGTGCAGAAGTACTCTTGCATAGAGCATAGGTTGGAGACTGAGGTGCAATGGATAGATAGAGAGAACAGATTTTGTAGACTGGGGTTCAGGCAGACTGATACAGAAAGTAGAGTTTGGAGACTGGAGTGTAGTAGGACCTTTACAAAGAGAAGAGACTGCGAAACAGAAGGACTGTTAAAGAGAACAGATTTTGGAGACTGGGAGCAGAAGGACTGTTGCAGAGAGCAGAGGTTGGAGACTGTGGTGGAGAAGGATTGTTATAGAGAGCAGAGTTTGGAAACTAGAGTGCAGAAGGATCTTATAGAGAGCAGAGGTTGGAGACTGTTGAGCAGAAGGACTGTTGCTGAGAGCAGAGGTTGGAGACTGGGGTCCAGAAGGATCCTTGCAGATAGTGGAGTTTTGAGACTGGTGTGCAGAAGGAGTTTTGCAGAGAGCAGATTTTGATGACTGGGGTGCAGAAGGAATGTTGCTGAGAGCAGATTTTAGAGACTGGGGTGCAGAAAGACTGTTACAGAGAGCAGAGGTTGGAGACTAAGGTGCATAAGGACTGTTACAGAAAGCAGAGGTTGGAAATTGGGGTGCAGAAGGACCGTTACAAAGACCAGAGTTTGGAGACTGCAGTATAGAAAAACTGTTACAGAGAGCAGAGGTTGGAGACTGGGTTGTAGAAGAAATGTTACAGAGAGCACAGATTGGAGACTGAGGTGCAGAAAGATAAATACAGAGAGCAGAGTTTTGAAACTGGTGTTCAGAATGACTGATACAGAATGCAAAGATTTGAGACTGGGTTGCCGAAGAACTGTTACAGAGAGCAGATATTGGAGACTGGGGAGCAGAAGGACTGGTGAAGAGGACAGAGGTTGGGTACTGGGGTGCTGCAGGTCACTTGCAGAAAGCAGCGGTTAAGGACTGGTTTAGAGAAGGAATGTTAGAGAGAGCAGAGTTTGGAAAGTGGAGTGCAGAAGGATCTTACAGAGAGCAGAGGTAGGAGATTGTTGTGCAGAAGGACTCTTCCAGACAGCAGAGTTTGGAGACTGGGGTCCAGAGAGATCGTTGCAGAGAGCAGAGTTTGAGGACTGGGGTGCAAAATTACGGTTGCAGGGAGCAGAGGTTGGAGACTGGGGTGCAGAAGAAGTGTTTCCGAGAGCAGAGTTTGGAGACTGGATTGCAAAGGACTGTTACAGAGAGCAGAGGTAAGAAACTGAGGTGAAGAAAGACTGTTGAGGAGAGCTGAGGTTCGATAATTGGCTGCAGAAGGACTGTTGCAGAGAGCAGATGTTGGAGACTGGGCTGCAGAAGGAATGTTTCAGAGAGCATATGTTGGAGACTGGGGTGCAGAAGGACTGTTACAGGGAGCAGAGTTTGGAGACTGGCGTTCAGATGGATCTTACAGAGAGCAGAGTTTGGAGACTGGTGTGCAAAAGGACTATTGCAGAGAGCAGAAGTTGGAGACTAGGGTGGAGAAGAATCGTTGCAGAGAGAAAAGGTTGGAGAATGGGGTGCAGAAGGCCTTTTTCAGAGAGCAGAGATTGGAGACTGTTGTGCAGAAGTACTGTTACAGAGTGCAGAGTTTAAAGACTGGGTTGTAGAAGGATCTTACAGAAAGCAGAGTTAGGAGAATGGGATTCAAAGGACTGTTACAGTGAGAAAAAGTAGGAGATTGGGGTAGAAGGGTTTTTGCAGAGAGCAGAGTTTTAAGACTGAGAAGCAGAAGGACTGTTGCAGAGAGCAGATATTGGAGACTGGTGTGCAGAGTACTTTTGCAGACAGCATAGGTTGGAGACTTTGGTGAAGAAGTATCATTGCAGAGAGCAGAGGTTAGATACCGGTGTGCAGAAGCACTGTCACAGAGAGCAGAGTTTGGAGACTGGTTTTCAGAAGAATCTTAAAGAGAGCAGAGGTTGCAGAGTGAGGTGCAGAAGGACTGTTACAAAGAGTAGATGTTGGAGACTGATTTGCAGAAGGACCCTTGCAGAGAACAGAGTTTGGAGACTGAGGTGCAGAAGGATTGTTACATAGATCAGAGGTTGGTGACTCTGGTGCAGAAGGACTCTGCAGAAAGCAGACATTGAAGACTGGGGTCCAGAATAATCATTGCGGAGAGCAGATGTTGGAACCTGAGGTGCAGAAGGATCGTTGCAGAGATCAGAGTTTGGAGACTGAGGTGCAGAAGGATCTTTTCAGAGAGCAGAGGTTGGAGACTGGGGTCAGGAACAAAATTACAGAAAGCACAGTTCGGAGACTGGGGAGCAGAAGAAATGTTGCAGAGAGCATAGGTTGGAACTGGGGTGCAGAAGGACTACTGTAGAGAACAAATTTAGAGACAGAGGTGCAGAAGAACTGATACAGAGAGCAGAGGTTTGAGACTGAGGTCCAGAAAGATTGTAATAGAGATCAGAGTGTGGAGACTGGGGTGCAGAATGATTGATACAGAGAGCACAATTTTGAGATTGGGGTGCAGAAGAACTGTTACCGAGAGCAGAGGTTGGAGACTGGGTCGCAGAAGGACTGTTGCAGAGAGCAGAGTTTGGAGAAGGAGGTGCACAAGGACTGTTACAGAGGGCAGAGATTGAAAACTGGGGTGCAGAAGGACCGTTGCAGAGAGCAGAGCTTGGAGCTTGGGGGAACAAGGATCATTGCAGAGAGCAGATGTTGCAGACTGGGGTGCAGAAGGACTGTTACAGAGAGCAGAGGTTTGAGACTGAGGTGCAGAAGGATCATTTCAGAGAGTAGAGGTTGGAGACTGGGGTGCAGAAAGACCGTTACAGATTGCTGAGGTTGGATACTGAGGTGCAGAAGACTTTTACAGAGAGGAGAGGTTGGAGACTGGGGTGTCAAAGGATTTTTACAGAGAGCAGAGGATGGAGACTGGGGTGCAGAAGGAGTGTTACAGAGAGCAGAGTTTGGAGATTGGGGTTCAGAAGAACTGTTAAATAGAGCAGAGGTTGGAGACTGTGGTGCTGAAGGATCATTTCAGAGAGCAGAGTTTGGAGACTGAGGTGCAGAAGGATTGTTACAGAGAGCAGATTTGGACAATGATGTGCAGTAGGACTGTTACAGAGAGCAGAGCTTCAAGTATGGGGTGAAGAAAAACTGTTGCAGAGAGCACAGTTTTGAGATTGGGGTGCAGAAAAATCGTTACAGAGAGTAGAATTTGGAGATTGAGGTGCAGAAGGATAGCTACAGACAACAGAGTTTGGAGACCAGGGTGCAGTAGGATAGTTACAGAAAGCACATGTTGGAGACTGGGGTGCAGAAGAAATGTTGCAGAGAGCAGAGGTTGGAGACTGGGATGCAGAAGGACTGTAGCAGAGAGCAGAGTTTGGAAACTGGGTTGCAGAAGACCTGTTACAGAGAGCAGATATTGGAGACTTTGGTGCAGAAGGATTGTTAGAGATAGCACACTTTGGAGACTGGGGTGTAGAAGGATCGATGTAGAGAGCAGAGGTTTAAGATTGAGGCTTAGGAGGACTGTTACAGAGAGGAAAGTTTGGAGTCTGCAGTGCAAAAGGACTTTTATAAAAAGCAGAGTTTGGCAATTGGGGTGCAGTTGAACCGTTACAAAGAGAAGAGATTGGACACTGCGATACAAAAAGACTTTTACAGAGAGCAGATTTTGGAGACTGGGTAGAATAAGGATCGTTGCAGAGAGCAGATGTTGGAGAATGGGGTGCAGAAGGACTGTTACAGAGACCAGAGGTTGGAGACTGAGTTGCAGAAGTACAGTTACAGAGAGTACAGGTTGGAGACTGGGGTGCAGTAGAAATGTTGCAGAGAGCAGAGTTTGGAGACTGTGCTGCAGAAGGACTGATACAGAGAACAGAGCTTGGATACTGGGGTGCAGAAGGATCGTTGCAGAGAGCAGAGTTTAGAAACTATGGTGCAGAAGGATCGTTACACAGAGCAAAGTTTGTTTCCTGGGGTGTAAAAAGACTGCTGCAGAGAACAGAGGTTGGAGACTGAGGTGCAAAAGGACTGATACATAGAGCAGAGGTTGGAGACTGGGGTTCAGAAGAACTGATACACAAAGCAGAGGTTGGAGAGTGGGGTTCAGAAGGACCGTTACAGGGAGCAGAGTTTGTAGACTGCAGTAGAGAAGGACTTTTACAGAGAGCAACGTTTCGAGACCGGGGTGCAGATGGAATGTTGCAGAGAACAGAGTGTGGAGACTGTGGTGCAGAAGAACAGTTGCAGAGAGCAGAGGTTGGAGACTGAGATGCAGAAGGATTGTTACAGAGAGCAGAAGTTGGAGACTGGGGTGCAGAAGGACTGTTGCACAGAGCAGATGTTGGAGACTGAGGTTAAGAAGGATCCTTGAAGAGAGAAGAGGTTGGAGACTGGGGTGCAGAAGGCCTGTTACAGAGAGCAGTTTGTAGACTGAGGTGCAGAAGGAATGTTAAAGATAGCACAATTCCGTTACTGGGGTGCATAAGGATATTACACAATGCATTTTGTAGACTGAGGTTGAGAAGGACCGTTACAGAGAGCAAAGTTTGGAAACTCAGGTGCAGAAGGATTTTTGCAGAGAGCCGAGTTTTCAGACCGAGATGCAGAAGGACTGTTTCTGAAAGCAGATGTTGGATCCTGGGGTGCAGAAATACTGTTACAGAGAGCAGAGTTTGGAGACTGAAATGCAGAAGGATCGTTTCAGAGAGAACATGTTGAAGACTGGGGTGCAGAAGGCCTGTTACAGAGAGCAGAAGTTGAAGACTGTGGTGCAGAAGGCTTGTTACAGAGAGCAGCGTTTGGAGAATGGGTTGCAGAAGGATCTTACAGAGAGCTGAGGTTTTAAACTGAGGTGCAGAAGGACTTTTACAGAGAGTAGAGGGTGGAGACTTGGGTGCAGAAGGAGTGCTACAGAGAGCAGAGTTTAAAGATTTGGGTGCAGAAGAACTGTTACTGAGAGCAGAGGTTGGAGACAGGGGTTCAGGAGGAATGTTTCAGAAAGCAGAGTTTGGAGACTGACGTGCAGAAGGACTGTTACAGAGAGCAGATTTTGGAAATTGGGATGTAGGAGGACCGTTTCAGAGAGCAGAGGTTAGAGCCTTGGGAGAAAATGGATCATAGCAGAGAGCAGAGGTTGGAGACTGAAGTGCAGAAAGATCATTTCTGAGTGCAGAGGTTTGAGACTGGGGTGCAGAAGGACTGTTACAGATTGCAGAACTAGGAGACTGAAGTGCAGAATGACTTTTACAGAGAGGAGAGATTGGAGACTGGGGTGCAAAAGGATTCTTACAGTGAGCAGAGAATGGAGACTGGGGTGCAGAAGGATCGTTGCATAGAACCGAGGTTGGAGAATGAGGTTCAGAAGGATCGCTCCAGAGAGCAGAGTTTGGAGACTGGGTTGTAGCAGGACAGTTACAGAGAGCACAGATTGGGGACTTGGGTGAAGAATAAATGTTGCAGAGAGAAGAGGTTTGAGACTAGGGTGCCGAAGTACTATAGCAGAGAGCAGAGGTTGTAGACTGGGGTGAAGAAGGACTGTTGTAGAGAGCAGTTGTTAGAGACTGGGATGCAGAAGAATCATTGCAGAGAGCAGAGGTTGGAGACTGCGGTTTAGAAGGAATGTTGCAGAGATTAGAGGTTTGAGACGGAGGTTCAGAAGGCCTATTACAGAGAGCAGAGTTTGAAGACTGAGGTGCAGAAGGACTGTTTCAGAGATGAGAGGTTTGAGACTGGGGTTTAGAAGGATCATTGCAGAGAGAAGAGTTTGGAGACAGGTGTGCAGAATGATCGTTGCATAGAGCAGAGTTTGGAGACATTTGTGCAGAAGGCCTGTTACAGAGAGGAGATGTTGGAGACTGGGGTGCAGAAGGACTGTTATAGAGAGCAGTGTTCTGAGACTGAGTTGCTGAAGGATCTTACAGAGAGCAGAGGTTGGAGACTGAGCTGCAGGTGGACGGTTACAGAGAGCAGTGGTTGGAGACTGGGGTGCAGAAGAATCGTGGGGAGCAGAGGTTTCAGACTGAGGTACAGGTGGACTTTTACAGAGATCAGTAATTGGAGATTGGGGTGTAGAAGGACTGTTACAGAGAGCAGAGTTTGGAGACTCAGGTGCAGAAAAACTGTTACAGGAAGCAGAGTTTGGAAATTAAGGTGCAGAAGGATTATTACAGAGAGCAGAGTTTGGATACTGTGGTATAGGACTGTTACCCAGAGCAAAGGTTGGAGACTGGAATTCAGAAGCACTCTTACATAGAGCATAGGTTGGATACTGAGGTGCAAAGGATAGATAGAGAGAACAGATTTTGTAGACTGGGGTTCAGGCAGACTGATACAGAAAGCAGAGTTTGGAGACTGGGGTGTAGAAGGACCTTTACAAAGAGCAGAGGTTGGAGACTGCGAAACAGAATGACTGTTACAGAGAACAGATCTCAAAGACTGGGAGCAGAAGGACTGTTGCAGAGAGCAGAGGTTGGAGACAGGGGTTGAGAAGGAATGTTATAGAAAGCAGAGTTTAGAAACTAGAGTGCAGAAGGTTCTTATAGAGAGCAGAGGTTGAAGACTGTGGTGCAGAAGGACTGTTACTGAGAGCAGAGGTTGGAGACTGGGGTCCAGAAGGATTGTTGCAGAGAGCAGAGTTTAGAGACTGGGGTGCAGAAGGAGTGTTGCAGAGAGAAGATATTGAAGACTGGGGTGCAGAAGAAATGTTGCAGAGAGCAGATTTTAGAGACTGGGGTGCAGAAGGACTGTTACAGAGAGCAGAGGTTGGGGACTGAGGTGCAGTAGGACTGTTACAGAGAGCAGAGTTTGGAGATTTGGGTGTAGAAGGACTGTTACAGAGAGCATAGTTTGGAGACTGGGGTTCAGATAGATCTTACACAGAGCAGAGTTTGGAGACTGGGGTTCAAAACGACTGTTGCAGACAGCAGATGTTGGAGACTGGGGGGGAGAAGAACCGTTGCAGTGAGAAGAGGTTGGAGACTGGTTTGCAGAAAGCTTGTTACAGAGAGCAGAGTTTGGAGACTGGGTTGCAGAAGTCCTGTTACAGAGAGCAGAATTTAGAGACTGTTGTGCAGAAGGACAGGTACAAAGTGCAGAGTTTTAAGACTGGGTTGCAGAAGGATCTTACAGAGAGCAGAGTTGGGAGACTGAGGTGCAGAATGACTGTTCCAGAGAGCCGAGGTAGGAGACTGGGGTGCAGAAGGGTCGTTGCAGAGAGCAGATTTTTAAGACTGAGGTGCAGAATGACAGTTGCAGAGAGCAGATGTTACATCCTAGCATGCAGAAGGACTGTTACAGAGAGCAGAGTTTGGATACAGGGGTGCAGAAGCATCTTACAAAGAGCAGAATTTGGAGACTGAGGTGCAGATGGACTGTTGCAGAGATCAGAGATTGGAGACTGGGGTGTAGAAGGATCGTTGCAGAGAGCGCATTATGGAGACTGGGGTGCAGAAGGCCTGCTACAGAGAGCAGAGTTGGAAGATTGGCGTCCAGAAGGCCTGTTACTGAGAGGAGAGGTTGGAAACTGGGGTGCAGAAGGACTGTTATAGAGAGCAGAGTTTGGAGACTTGGGTTTAGAAGGCCTGCTACAGAGAGCACAGTTGGGAGACTGGCATTAAGAAGGCCTGTTTCAGAGAGAAGAGGTTAGAGACTGGGGTGCAGAAAGACTGTTATAGATAGCAGAGTTTGAAGACTGCGGTATAGAGAAACTGTTACAGAGAGCAGAGGTTGGAGACTGGGGTGAAGAAGAAATGTTACAGAGACCACAGGTTGGAGACTGAGGTGCAGAAGGATAGATAGAGAGAGCAGAGTTTTGTGACTGGTGTTCAGAAGGAACAGTGTTTGGAGACTGGGGTGCAGAAGAATCGTCCAGAGAGCAGAGGTTTCAGACTGAGGTGCAGAAGGACTGTTACTGAGAGCAGAGGTTGGAGACTGAGTTGTAGAAGGACTGTTACAGAGAGCAGAGTTTGGAGACTTAGGTGCAGAAAAACTGTTTCATAAAGAAGTGGTTGAAAATTGTGGTGCAGAAGGACCGTAACAGAGACCAGAGTTTGAAGACTTCGGAATAGAAAAACTGTAACAGAGAGCAGGGCTTGGAAAGTGAGGTGCAGAATAATAGATACAGAGAGCAGAGGTTTGAGACTGGGTTTTAGAAGAATCCTACAGAGAGCACAGGTTGGAGAGTGAAGTGCAGAAGGACTGTTACAGAGAATAGAGGTTGGAGACTGAGGTGCAGAAGGACCGTTGCAGAGAATAGAGTTTGAAGACTGAGGTGCAGAAGGATTGTTACAGAGAGCAGAGTTTGGAGACTGGGGGGCAGAAGGACTTTTGCAGAGAGCAGAGGTTCAAGTCTGGGGTGCAGAAGGACTGTTGCAGAGAGCAGAGTATGGATACTGCGCTGCAGAAGGAATGTTGAAGAGAGCAGAAGTTGGAGACTGGGGTGCAGAAGGACTGTTGCAGAGAGCATAGCTTGGAGACTGAGGTGCAAAATTTTGTTACATGAAGCAGAGTTTGGACTCTGGAGTGTAGAAGGTTCGTTGCAATAAGCACAGCTTTGAGACAGGGGTGCAGAAGGATCCTACAGAGAGCAGAAGTTGGAGACAAAGTTGCAAACTCACTGTTGCAGAGATCAGAGGTTGGAGACTGTGGTGCAGTAGGAACATTGCAAAGAGCAAAGGTTGGAGACTGGGGTGCAGAAGGATCTTTGCAGAGAGCAGAGGTTGAAGACTGGGGTGCAGAAGGCCTGCTACAGAGAGGAGAGTTTGGAGACTGGCGTGAAAAAGGCCTGTTACAGAGAGGAGAAGATGGAGACTGGGGTGCAGAAGTACTGTTATAGAAAGCAGAGTTTTGAGACTGAGCTCCTGAAGGATCTTACAGAGAGCAGAGGTTGGAGACTGAGGTACAGGTGGACTGTTACAGAGAGCAGTGCTTGAAGACTGGGGTGCAGAAGGATCGTGCAGAGAGCAGGGGTGTTAGACTGATGTGCAGATGGACTGTTACAGAGAGCAGAGGTTGGAGACTGAGGTGCAAAAGGATAGATACAGAGAGCAGAGGTTTGAGCCTGGGTTTTAGAAGGATCCTACAGAGAGCAGAGGTTTGAGAGTGAAGTGCAGAAGTACTGTTACAGAGAGTAGAGGTTGGAGACTGAGGTGCAGAAGGACCGTTGCAGAGAACAGAGTTTGGAGACTGAGGTGCAGGATAGAGAGCAGAGTTTGGAGACTGGGGTGCAGAATAACTGTTGCAGAGAGCAGAGGTTGGAGACTTGGGTGCAGAAGGACTGTTGCAGAGATCAGAGGATGTAGACTGGGCTGCAGAAGGAATGTTGCAGAGAGCAGAGGTTGGAGAGTGAAGTGCAGAAGGACTGTTACAGAGAGTGGAGGTTTGAGACTGAGGTGCAGAAGTACAGTTGCAGAGAACAGAGTTTGAAGTCTGAGATGCAGAAGGATTGTTATAGAGAGCAGAGTTCGGAGAATGCGGTGCAGAAGGACTGTTGCAGAGAGCAGAGGTTGGGGACTGACGTGCAGAAGTCTTGTTACATAGAGCAGAGGTTGGAGACTGAGTGGCAGAAGAATTGTTACAGAGATCAGAGTTTGCAGACTGGGGTGCAGAAGGACTGTTGCAGAGAGAAGACGTTGGAGATTGGGGTGCAGAAGGACCGTTGCAGAGAGCAGAATTTGGAGACTGGGGTGCAGAAGGACTGTTTCAGAGAAAAGAGGTTGGATACTGAGGTGCAGAAAGACTCTAAGAGAGAGCAGAGTTGGGAGACTGAGGTTCTGAAGGACTGTTACAGGGAGCAGAGGTTGGAGACTGGGGTGCAGAACGGTCGTTGCAGAGAGCAGGGTTTTGAGACTGAGGTGCAAAAGAACTGTTTTCGAAAGCAGATGTTGGAGACTGGGGCACAGACTGTTGCAGAGAGCATAAGTTGGAAACTCGGATGCAGAAGGACTGTTACAGAGAGCAGAGGTTGGATACAGGTGTGCAGAAGAATCTTACAGAGAGCAGAATTTTGCGACTGAGGTGCAGAAGGACAGTTAGAGAGATTAGAGGTTTGAGACTTAGGTGTAGTAGGATCACTGCAGAGAGCAGAGTTTGGAGACTGGGGTGCAGAAGAATCGTTGCAGAGAGCAGATATTAGAGACTGGAGTGCAGAAAACCTGTTACAGAGAGAAGAGTTAGGAGACTGGCGTGCAGAAGGCCTGTTACAGAGAGGAAAGGTTGGAGACTGGGGTGCAGAAGGACAGTTATAGAGAGCAGAGTTTGGAGACTGTGTTGCTGAAGGACCTTACAGAGAGCAGAGGTTGGAGACTGAGGTACAGGTGGACTGTTACAGAGAGCGGGGTTTGGAGACTGGGGTGCAGAAGGATGTTGAAGAGAGCAAAGGTGTCAGACTGAGGTGCAGAAGGACTATTGCAGAGAGCAGTTTTTGGAGACACGGGTGCAGAAGGACTGTTTCAGAAAGTAGACTTTGGAGACTGGGGTGAAGAAACATCGTCGTAGAAAGCAGAGGTTTTAGACTGGAATACATAAGGACTGTTACAGAGAACAGTGGTAAGAGACTGGGGTGCAGAAGGCCTGTTACAGAGAGAAGAGTTTGGAGAAAGGGTGCAGAAGGACTGTTACAGAGGGAAGAGTTTGGAGACTGGGTTACAGAAAGATCTTACACAGAGCAGAGGTTGGAGACTGAGGTGCAGAACGACTGTTACAGAGAGCAGAGTTTGTAGATTGGTGACCAGAAGAACTGTTACAGAGAGCAGAGGTTGGAGAATGGGGTGCAGAAGGTATGTTACAGAGAGCAGAGTTTGGAGACTGAGGTGAAGAAGAATTTTTACAGAGAGCATAGTTTGGACACTGATGTGCAGAAGGACTGTTACAGAGAGCAGACCTTTTAGACTGGGGTGCAGAAGGACTGTTGCAGAGAGCAGAGGCTGAAGACTTAGGTGCAGAAAAATCGCTACTAGAGCAGAGGTTGAAGACTGGGGTGCAGCAGGACAGTTGCATAACGCAGACCTTGGAGACTGGGGTGCAGAAGAAATGTTGCAGAGAGCAGAGGTTTGGAACTGGTGTGAAGAAGGACGGTAGCGAAGAGCAGAGGTTACAGACTGGGGTGCAGAAGGACTGTTGCACAGAGTAGATGTTGGAGACTGTGATGCAGAAGGACCGTTGCAGAGAGCAGAGTTTGGAGACTGGGATGTAGAAGGACTGTTGCAGAGAGAAGAGCTTAAAGACTGGGGTGCAGAAGGACTGTTGCATAGAGCAGAATTTGGAGACTGAGTTGCAGAAGGACTGTTAAAAAGAGCAAAGATTGGAGACCGGGGTGAAGAAGGATCTGACAGAGAGCAGAGGTTAAAGAATGCGGTGCAGAAGAACTGTTGCAAAGAGCAGAGGTTGGAGAGTGAGGTGCAGAAGGACTCTTACAGAGAGCAGAATTTAGAGACTGGGGTGCAGAAAAACTGATATGGAAAGCTGACATTGGAGACTGGGGTGCAGTAGGACCTTTACAGAGAGCAGAGTTTTGAGACTGCAGTACAGAAGGACTGTTACAGAGAGTAGAGTTAGGATACCGGTGTGCAAAAAGACTGATACAGAGAGCAGAGGTTGGAGAATGGGGTTAAGAAGGCCTGTTACAGAGAGCAGCGGTTGGAGACTGAGGTGCTGAAGGTTCATTACAGAGAGCAGAGGTTGGACACTGAGTTGCAGAAGGACTGTTACAGAGAGGAGCGATTGAAGACTGGGGTGCAGAAGGATTTTTAAAGAGAGCAGAGGAAGGAGACTGGGGTGCAGAAGGACAGTTGCAGAGAGCAGAGGATGGAGACTGAGGTGAAGAAGCATCGTTGCAGAGAGAAGAGGTTGGAAACTGGGTTGCAGAAGGCCTGTTACAGCATGCAGAGTTTGGAGAGTGGGGTGCAGAAGGTTTATTACAGAGAACAGAGGTTGGAGACTAAGGTGAAAAAGGATCGTTTCAGAGAGCAGAGGTTGGAGACTGGGGTGCAGAAGGACCGTTACAGATTGCAGAACTTGGAGATTGAGGTGGAGAAGGATCTTGCAGAGAGCAGAGGTTGAAGACTGAGGTGCGGAAGGATAGCTACAGAGAGCAGAGTTTGGAGACTGGGGTGCAGCAGGACAGTTACAGAGAGCACAAGTTGGAGACTAGGGGCAGAAGAAATGTTGCAGAGAGCAGAGTTTTGAGACTGGGGTGAAGAAGGACTGTAGCGAAGAGCAGATGTTGGAGACTGGGGTTCAGAAGGACTGTTGCAGAGAGCAGACGTTGGAGACTGGGATGCAAAAGGATCCTTGCAGAGAGCAGTGGTTGGAGACTGGGGTGTAGAAAGACTGTTGCAGCGAGAAGAGCTTGGAGACTGGGGTACAGAAGGACTGTTGAAGAGAGCAGAGGTTGGAGACTGAGGTGCAGAAGGACTGTTACAGAGAGCAGAGGTTGAAGACTCGGGTGAAGAAGGATCGTTGCAAACAGCAGAGGTTTCAGACTCAGGCTTAGAAGGACGGTTACAGAGAGCAGAGTTTGGAGACTGTGTTGCTGAAGGATCTTACAGAGAGAAGAGGTTGGAGAGTGAGGTACAGGTGGACTGTTACAGAGAGCAGGGTTTGGAGACTGGGGTGCAGAAGGATCTTGAAGAGAGCAAAGGTGTCAGACTGAGGTGCAGAAGGACTATTGCAGAAAGCAGTTTTTGGAGACACGGGTGCAGAAGGACTGTTTCAGAAAGTAGACTTTGGAGACTGGGGTGAAGAAACATCGTCGTAGAAAGCAGAGGTTTTAGACTGGAATGCAGAAGGACTGTTACAGAGAACAGAGGTTAGAGACTGGGGTGCAGAAGGCCTGTTACAGAGAGAAGAGTTTGGAGAAAGGTTGCAGAAGGACTGTTACAGAGGGAAGAGTTTGGAGACTGGGTTACAGAAAGATCTTACACAGAGAAGAGGTTGGAGACTGAGGTGCAGAACGACTGTTACAGAGAGCACAGTTTGTAGATTGGTGACCAGAAGAACTGTTACAGAGAGCAGAGGTTGGAGAATGGGGTGCAGAAGGTATGTTACAGAGAGCAGAGTTTGGAGACTGAGGTGAAGAAGAATTTTTACAGAGAGCATAGTTTGGACACTGATGTGCAGAAGGACTGTTACAGAGAGCAGACCTTTTAGACTGGGGTGCAGAAGGACTGTTGCAGAGAGCAGAGGCTGAAGACTTAGGTGCAGAAAAATCGCTACTAGAGCAGAGTTTGAAGACTGGGGTGCAGAAGGACAGTTGCATAAAGCAGACCTTGGAGACTGGGGTGCAGAAGAAATGTTGCAGAGAGCAGAGGTTTGGAACTGGTGTGAAGAAGGACGGTAGCGAAGAGCAGAGGTTACAGACTGGGGTGCAGAAGGACTGTTGCACAGAGTAGATGTCGGAGACTGTGATGCAGAAGGACCGTTGCAGAGAGCAGAGTTTGGAGACTGGGATGTAGAAGGACTGTTGCAGAGAGAAGAGCTTAAAGACTGGGGTGCAGAAGGACTGTTGCATAGAGCAGAATTTGGAGACTGAGTTGCAGAAAGACTGTTAAAAAGAGCAAAGATTGGAGACCGGGGTGAAGAAGGATCTGACAGAGAGCAGAGGTTAAAGAATGGGGTGCAGAAGAACTGTTGCAAAGAGCAGAGGTTGGAGAGTGAGGTGCAGAAGGACTCTTACAGAGAGCAGAATTTAGAGACTGGGGTGCAGAATAACTGATACGGAAAGCTGACATTGGAGACTGGGGTGCAGTAGGACCTTTACAGAGAGCAGAGTTTTGAGACTGCGGTACAGAAGGACTGTTACAGAGAGTAGAGTTAGGATACCGGTGTGCAAAAAGACTGATACAGAGAGCAGAGGTTGGAGAATGGGGTTAAGAAGGCCTGTTACAGAGAGCAGCGGTTGGAGACTGAGGTGCTGAAGGTTCATTACAGAGAGCAGAGGTTGGACACTGAGTTGCAGAAGGACTGTTACAGAGAGGAGCGATTGAAGACTGGGGTGCAGAAGGATTTTTAAAGAGAGCAGAGGAAGGAGACTGGGGTGCAGAAGGACAGTTGCAGAGAGCAGAGGATGGAGACTGAGGTGAAGAAGCAACGTTGCAGAGAGAAGAGGTTGGAAACTGGGTTGCAGAAGGCCTGTTACAGCATGCAGAGTTTGGAGAGTGGGGTGCAGAAGGTTTATTACAGAGAACAGAGGTTGGAGACTAAGGTGAAAAAGGATCGTTTCAGAGAGCAGAGGTTGGAGACTGGGGTGCAGAAGGACCGTTACAGATTGCAGAACTTTGAGATTGAGGTGGAGAAGGATCTTGCAGAGAGCAGAGTTTGAAGACTGAGGTGCAGAAGGATAGCTACAGAGAGCAGAGTTTGGAGACTGGGGTGCAGCAGGACAGTTACAGAGAGCACAAGTTGGAGACTAGGGTGCAGAAGAAATGTTGCAGAGAGCAGAATTTTGAGACTGGGGTGAAGAAGGACTGTAGCGAAGAGCAGATGTAGGAGACTGGGGTTCAGAAAGACTGTTGCAGAGAGCAGACGTTGGAGACTGGGATTCAAAAGGATCCTTGCAAAGAGAAGTGGTTGGAGACTGGGGTGTAGAAAGACTGTTGCAGCGAGAAGAGCTTGGAGACTGGGGTGCAGAAGGACTGTTGAAGAGAGCAGAGGTTGGAGACTGAGGTGCAGAAGGACTGTTACAGAGAGCAGAGGTTGAACATTCGGGTGAAGAAGGATCGTTGCAAACAGCAGAGGTTTCAGACTCAGGCTTAGAAGGACGGTTACAGAGAGCAGAGTTTGGAGACTGGTGTGCAGAAGGACCGTTGCACAGAGCAGATGTTAGAGACTGCGGTGCAGAAAGACTGTTACAGAGAGCAGACGTTGAAGACTGAGGTGCAGAAAGATTGTTACAGAGAGAAGAGTTTGAATACTGGTGTGCACAACGACCATTACAAAGAGCAAAGTTTGGAGACTGATGTTCAGAAGGACTTTTCCAGAGAGCACAGGTTGGATACTGTGGTGCAGAAAGACTGTTACAGAGAGCAGATGTTGGAGACTGGGATGCAAATGGATCTTACAGATAGCAGAGTCTGGAGACTGGGGTGCAGAAGAACTGTTGCAGAGAGCAGAGTTTAGAGACTGAGGTGCAGAAGGATCATTGCAGAGACAAAAGTTTAGAGACTGGGGTGCAGTAGGGCTTATTCAGAAAGCAGAGTTTGGCAATTGTGGAGCAGAAGAACCGTTACAAAGAGAAGAGGTTGGAGACTGCAATACAAAAGGACTGTTACATGGAGCAGAGGTTGGAGACTGGGTAGAAGAATCGCTGCAGATTGCAGATGTTAGAGACTGGGGTGCAGAAGGACTGTCACAGAGAGCAGAGGTTGGATACTGAGTTGCAGAAGGATTGTTACAAAAAGCAGAGGGTTGAAACTGAGGTGCAGAAGGATCGTTGCAGAGATAAGAGGTTGGATACTGGGGTGCAGAAGGCCTGATACAGAGAGCAGAGTTTGAGACTGGAGTGCAGAAGACCTTTTATAGAGAGCAGAGTTTGGAGACTGGGGTGCTGAAGGATTGTTACAGATAGCACAGTTTAGAGATGGTGTGCAGAAGAATCGTTGCAGAGAGCAGAGGTTTCAGACTGAGGCTTAGAAGGACTGTTACAGAGAGCATAGTTTTGAATCTGAGGCTCAGAAGGACTGTTCCAGGAAGCAGAGGTTGGCAATTCGCGTGTAGAAGAACCATTATAGAGAGAAGAGGTTGGAGAATGCGGAACAGAAGGACTGTTACAGAGAGCAGAGTTTGGAGACTGGGGTGCAGAAGGACTCTTACTGAGAGCAGAGGTTGGAGACTGGGGTGCAGAAGAACTGATACAGAAAGCTGACGTTGGAGACTGGGGTGCAGAAGGACCTTTACAGAGAGCAGAGTTTTGAGACTGCGGAACAAAAGGACTGTTACAGAGAGCAGAGTTAGGATACTGGTGTGCAAAAAGAGTGATATAGAGAGCAGAGGTTGGAGAATGAGGTTAAGAAGGCCTGTTACAGAGAGCAGCGGTTGGAGACTGAGGTGCTGAAGGTTCATTACAGAGAGCAGAGGTTGGACACTGAGTTTCAGAAGGACTGTTACAGAGAGGAGCGGTTGGAGACTGGGGTGCAGAAGGATTCTTAGAGAGAGCAGAGGAAGGAGACTGGGGTGCAGAAGGACAGTTGCAGAGAGCAGAGGATGGAGACTGAGGTGAAGAAGGATCGTTGGAAACTGGGTTGCAGAAGGCCTGTTACAGAGTGCAGAGTTTGGAGAGTGGGGTGCAGAAGGTTTGTTACAGAGAACAGAGGTGGGAGACTAAGGTGAAGAAGGATCGTTTCAGAGAGAAGAAGTTGGAGACTGGGGTGCAGAAGGACCGTTACAGATTGCAGAACTTGGAGATTGAGGTGGAGAAAGATCTTGCAGAGAGCAGAGTTTGAAGACTGAGGTGCAGAAGGATAGCTACAGAGAGCAGAGTTTGGAGACTGGGGTGCAGCAGGACAGTTACAGAGAGCACAAGTTGGAGACTGGGGTGCAGAAGAAATGTTACAGAGAGCAGAATTTTGAGACTGGGGTGAAGAAGGACTGTAGCGGAGAGCAGAGGTTGGAGACTGGGGTGCAGAAGGACTGTTGCAGAGAGCAGACGTTTTAGACTGGGATGCAAAAGGATCCTTGCAGAGAGCAGTTGTTGGAGACTAGGGTGTAGAAAGACTGTTGCAGAGAGAAGAGCTTGGAGAGTGGGGTACAGAATGACTGTTGCAGAGAGCAGAGGTTGGAGACTGAGGTGCAGAAGGACTGTTACAGAGAGCAGCGGTTGAAGACTGGGGTGAAGAAGGATCGTTGCAAAGAGCAGAGGTTTCAGACTGAGGCTTAGAAGGACGGTTACAGAGAGCAGAGTTTGGAGACTGGTGTGCAGAGGCACCATTGCACAGAGCAGATGTTGGAGACTGGGGTGCCGAAGGACTGTTACAGAGAGCAGACGTTGAAGACTGAGGTGCAGAAAGATTGTTACAGAGAGCAGAGTTTGAATACTGGTGTGCACAAGGACCATTACAAAGAGCAAAGTTTGGAGACTGATGTTCAGAAGGACTTTTCCAGAGAGCAAAGGTTGGATACTGTGGTGCAGAAGGACTGTTACAGAGAGCAGATGTTGGAGACTGGGATGCAAATGGATCTTACAGATAGCAGAGTCTGGAGACTGGGGTGCAGAAGAACTGTTGCAGAGAGCAGAGTTTAGAGACTGAGGTGCAGAAGGATCGTTGCAGAGAGAAGAGCTTAGAGACTGTGGTGCAGAAGGGCTTATTCAGAAAGCAGAGTTTGACAATTGCGGAGCAGAAGAACCCTTACCAAAAGAAGAGGTTGGAGAATGCAATACAAAAGGCCTGTTACAGGGAGCAGAGGTTGGAGACTGGGTAGAAGAATCGCTGCAGATTGCAGATGTTAGAGACTGGGGTGCAGAAGGACTGTCACAGAGAGCAGAGGTTGGATACTGAGTTGCAGAAGGATTGTTACAAAAAGCAGAGGGTTGAAACTGAGGTGCAGAAGGATCGTTGCAGAGATAAGAGGTTGGATACTGGGGTGCAGAAGGCCTGATACAGAGAGCAGAGTTTGAGACTGGAGTGCAGAAGACCTTTTATAGAGAGCAGAGTTTGGAGACTGGGGTGCTGAAGGATTGTTACAGATAGCACAGTTTAGAGATGGTGTGCAGAAGAATCGTTGCAGAGAGCAGAGGTTTCAGACTGAGGCTTAGAAGGACTGTTACAGAGAGCATAGTTTTGAATCTGAGGCTCAGAAGGACTGTTCCAGGAAGCAGAGGTTGGCAATTCGCGTGTAGAAGAACCATTATAGAGAGAAGAGGTTGGAGAATGCGGAACAGAAGGACTGTTACAGAGAGCAGAGTTTGGAGACTGGGGTGCAGAAGGACTCTTACTGAGAGCAGAGGTTGGAGACTGGGGTGCAGAAGAACTGATACAGAAAGCTGACGTTGGAGACTGGGGTGCAGAAGGACCTTTACAGAGAGCAGAGTTTTGAGACTGCGGAACAAAAGGACTGTTACAGAGAGCAGAGTTAGGATACTGGTGTGCAAAAAGAGTGATATAGAGAGCAGAGGTTGGAGAATGAGGTTAAGAAGGCCTGTTACAGAGAGCAGCGGTTGGAGACTGAGGTGCTGAAGGTTCATTACAGAGAGCAGAGGTTGGACACTGAGTTTCAGAAGGACTGTTACAGAGAGGAGCGGTTGGAGACTGGGGTGCAGAAGGATTCTTAGAGAGAGCAGAGGAAGGAGACTGGGGTGCAGAAGGACAGTTGCAGAGAGCAGAGGATGGAGACTGAGGTGAAGAAGGATCGTTGGAAACTGGGTTGCAGAAGGCCTGTTACAGAGTGCAGAGTTTGGAGAGTGGGGTGCAGAAGGTTTGTTACAGAGAACAGAGGTGGGAGACTAAGGTGAAGAAGGATCGTTTCAGAGAGAAGAAGTTGGAGACTGGGGTGCAGAAGGACCGTTACAGATTGCAGAACTTGGAGATTGAGGTGGAGAAAGATCTTGCAGAGAGCAGAGTTTGAAGACTGAGGTGCAGAAGGATAGCTACAGAGAGCAGAGTTTGGAGACTGGGGTGCAGCAGGACAGTTACAGAGAGCACAAGTTGGAGACTGGGGTGCAGAAGAAATGTTACAGAGAGCAGAATTTTGAGACTGGGGTGAAGAAGGACTGTAGCGGAGAGCAGAGGTTGGAGACTGGGGTGCAGAAGGACTGTTGCAGAGAGCAGACGTTTTAGACTGGGATGCAAAAGGATCCTTGCAGAGAGCAGTTGTTGGAGACTAGGGTGTAGAAAGACTGTTGCAGAGAGAAGAGCTTGGAGAGTGGGGTACAGAATGACTGTTGCAGAGAGCAGAGGTTGGAGACTGAGGTGCAGAAGGACTGTTACAGAGAGCAGCGGTTGAAGACTGGGGTGAAGAAGGATCGTTGCAAAGAGCAGAGGTTTCAGACTGAGGCTTAGAAGGACGGTTACAGAGAGCAGAGTTTGGAGACTGGTGTGCAGAGGCACCATTGCACAGAGCAGATGTTGGAGACTGGGGTGCCGAAGGACTGTTACAGAGAGCAGACGTTGAAGACTGAGGTGCAGAAAGATTGTTACAGAGAGCAGAGTTTGAATACTGGTGTGCACAAGGACCATTACAAAGAGCAAAGTTTGGAGACTGATGTTCAGAAGGACTTTTCCAGAGAGCAAAGGTTGGATACTGTGGTGCAGAAGGACTGTTACAGAGAGCAGATGTTGGAGACTGGGATGCAAATGGATCTTACAGATAGCAGAGTCTGGAGACTGGGGTGCAGAAGAACTGTTGCAGAGAGCAGAGTTTAGAGACTGAGGTGCAGAAGGATCGTTGCAGAGAGAAGAGCTTAGAGACTGTGGTGCAGAAGGGCTTATTCAGAAAGCAGAGTTTGACAATTGCGGAGCAGAAGAACCCTTACCAAAAGAAGAGGTTGGAGAATGCAATACAAAAGGCCTGTTACAGGGAGCAGAGGTTGGAGACTGGGTAGAAGAATCGCTGCAGATTGCAGATGTTAGAGACTGGGGTGCAGAAGGACTGTCACAGAGAGCAGAGGTTGGATACTGAGTTGCAGAAGGATTGTTACAAAAAGCAGAGGGTTGAAACTGAGGTGCAGAAGGATCGTTGCAGAGATAAGAGGTTGGAGACTGGGGTGCAGAAGGCCTGATACAGAGGGCAGAGTTTGGGACTGGGGTGCAGAAGACCTTTTATAGAGAGCAGAGTTTGGAGACTGGGGTGCTGAAGGATTGTTACAGATAGCACAGTTTAGAGATGGTGTGCAGAAGAATCGTTGCAGAGAGCAGAGGTTTCAGACTGAGGCTTAGAAGGACTGTTACAGAGAGCATAGTTTTGAATCTGAGGCTCAGAAGGACTGTTCCAGGAAGCAGAGGTTGGCAATTCGCGTGTAGAAGAACCATTATAGAGAGAAGAGGTTGGAGAATGCGGAACAGAAGGACTGTTACAGAGAGCAGAGTTTGGAGACTGGGGTGCAGAAGGACTCTTACTGAGAGCAGAGGTTGGAGACTGGGGTGCAGAAGAACTGATACAGAAAGCTGACGTTGGAGACTGGGGTGCAGAAGGACCTTTACAGAGAGCAGAGTTTTGAGACTGCGGAACAAAAGGACTGTTACAGAGAGCAGAGTTAGGATACTGGTGTGCAAAAAGAGTGATATAGAGAGCAGAGGTTGGAGAATGAGGTTAAGAAGGCCTGTTACAGAGAGCAGCGGTTGGAGACTGAGGTGCTGAAGGTTCATTACAGAGAGCAGAGGTTGGACACTGAGTTTCAGAAGGACTGTTACAGAGAGGAGCGGTTGGAGACTGGGGTGCAGAAGGATTCTTAGAGAGAGCAGAGGAAGGAGACTGGGGTGCAGAAGGACAGTTGCAGAGAGCAGAGGATGGAGACTGAGGTGAAGAAGGATCGTTGGAAACTGGGTTGCAGAAGGCCTGTTACAGAGTGCAGAGTTTGGAGAGTGGGGTGCAGAAGGTTTGTTACAGAGAACAGAGGTGGGAGACTAAGGTGAAGAAGGATCGTTTCAGAGAGAAGAAGTTGGAGACTGGGGTGCAGAAGGACCGTTACAGATTGCAGAACTTGGAGATTGAGGTGGAGAAAGATCTTGCAGAGAGCAGAGTTTGAAGACTGAGGTGCAGAAGGATAGCTACAGAGAGCAGAGTTTGGAGACTGGGGTGCAGCAGGACAGTTACAGAGAGCACAAGTTGGAGACTGGGGTGCAGAAGAAATGTTACAGAGAGCAGAATTTTGAGACTGGGGTGAAGAAGGACTGTAGCGGAGAGCAGAGGTTGGAGACTGGGGTGCAGAAGGACTGTTGCAGAGAGCAGACGTTTTAGACTGGGATGCAAAAGGATCCTTGCAGAGAGCAGTTGTTGGAGACTAGGGTGTAGAAAGACTGTTGCAGAGAGAAGAGCTTGGAGAGTGGGGTACAGAATGACTGTTGCAGAGAGCAGAGGTTGGAGACTGAGGTGCAGAAGGACTGTTACAGAGAGCAGCGGTTGAAGACTGGGGTGAAGAAGGATCGTTGCAAAGAGCAGAGGTTTCAGACTGAGGCTTAGAAGGACGGTTACAGAGAGCAGAGTTTGGAGACTGGTGTGCAGAGGCACCATTGCACAGAGCAGATGTTGGAGACTGGGGTGCCGAAGGACTGTTACAGAGAGCAGACGTTGAAGACTGAGGTGCAGAAAGATTGTTACAGAGAGCAGAGTTTGAATACTGGTGTGCACAAGGACCATTACAAAGAGCAAAGTTTGGAGACTGATGTTCAGAAGGACTTTTCCAGAGAGCAAAGGTTGGATACTGTGGTGCAGAAGGACTGTTACAGAGAGCAGATGTTGGAGACTGGGATGCAAATGGATCTTACAGATAGCAGAGTCTGGAGACTGGGGTGCAGAAGAACTGTTGCAGAGAGCAGAGTTTAGAGACTGAGGTGCAGAAGGATCGTTGCAGAGAGAAGAGCTTAGAGACTGTGGTGCAGAAGGGCTTATTCAGAAAGCAGAGTTTGACAATTGCGGAGCAGAAGAACCCATACCAAAAGAAGAGGTTGGAGAATGCAATACAAAAGGCCTGTTACAGGGAGCAGAGGTTGGAGACTGGGTAGAAGAATCGCTGCAGATTGCAGATGTTAGAGACTGGGGTGCAGAAAGACTGTCACAGAGAGCAGAGGTTGGAGACTGAGTTGCAGAAGGATTGTTACAAAAAGCAGAGGGTTGAAACTGAGGTGCAGAAGGATCGTTGCAGAGATAAGAGGTTGGAGACTGGGGTGCAGAAGGCCTGATACAGAGGGCAGAGTTTGGGACTGGGGTGCAGAAGACCTTTTATAGAGAGCAGAGTTTGGAGACTGGGGTGCTGAAGGATTGTTACAGATAGCACAGTTTAGAGATGGTGTGCAGAAGGATCGTTGCAGAGAGCAGAGGTTTCAGACTGAGGCTTAGAAGGACTGTTACAGAGAGCAGAGTTTTGAATCTGAGGCTCAGAAGGACTGTTCCAGGAAGCAGAGGTTGGCAATTCGCGTGTAGAAGAACCATTATAGAGAGAAGAGGTTGGAGACTGCGGTAGAGAAGGACTGTTACAGAGAGTAGATTTTGGAGACTGGGGTGCAGAAGGACTCTTACTGAGAGCAGAGGTTGGAGACTGGGGTGCAGAAGAACTGATACAGAAAGCTGACGTTAAAGACTGGGGTGCAGAAGGACCTTTACAGAGAGCAGATTTTTGAGACTGCGGTACAGAAGGACTGTTACAGAGAGCAGAGTTAGAATACTTGTGTGCAAAAAGACTGATAAAGAGAGCAGAGTTTGGAGAATGAGGTTAAGAAGGCCTGTTACATAGAGCAGCGGTTGGAGATTGAGGTGCTGAAGGTTCATTACAGAGAGCAGAGGTTGGACACTTAGTTTCAGAAGGACTGTTACAGAGAGGAGAGGTTGGAGACTGGGGTGCAGAAGGATTTTTAAAGAGAGCAGAGGAAGGAGACTGGGGTGCAGAAGGACAGTTGCAGAGAGCAGAGGATGGAGACTGAGGTGAAGAAGGATCATTGCAGAGAGAAGAGGTTGGAAACTGGGTTGCAGAAGGCCTGTTACTGAGTGCAGAGTTTGGAGAGTGGGGTGCAGAAGGTTTGTTACAGAGAACAGTGGTTGGAACTAAGGTGAAGAAGGATCGTTTCAGAGAGAAGAGGCTGGAGACTTGGGTGCAGAAGGCTGTTACACAGTGCAGAGATTGGAGACTGGGGTGCAGAAGGCCTGTTACAGAGAACAGAGTTTGGAGACCAGGGTGCAGAAGGACAGTTGCAGAGAACCGAGGATTGAGACTGAGGTGAAGAACGATCATTGCAGAGAGAAGAAGTTGGAAACTGAGTTGCAGAAGGCCTGTTACAGAGTGCAGAGTTTGGAGAGTGGGGTGCAGAATGTTTGTTACAGAGAACAGAGGTTGGAGACTAAGGTGAAGAAGGGTCGTTTCAGAGAGCAGAGGTCGGAGACTGGGTGCAGAAGTACATTTACAGATTGCAGAACTTGGAGATTTAGGTGGAGAAGGATCTTGCAGAGAGCAGAGGTTGAAGACTGAGGTGCAGAAGGATACCTAAAGAGAGCAGAGTTTGGAGACTGGGGTGCAGCAGGACAGTTACAGAGAGCACAGTTTAGGGATGGGGTGCAGAAGAATCTTTGCAGAGAGCAGAGGTTTCAGACTGAGCCTTAGAAGGACTGTTACAGAGAGCAGACTTTTGAATCTTGGGCTCAGAAGGACTGTTCCAGAAAGCAGAGGTTGGCAATTTGCGTGTAGAAGAACCATTATAGAGGAAAGAGGTTGGAGACTGCGGTACAGAAGGACTGTTACATAGAACAGAGTTTGGATACTGGGGTGCAGAAGGACTTTAAAAGAGTGCAGAGTTCGGATACTGGGGTGCAGATGAAGTGCTAAAAAGAGCAGAGTTTGGAGACTGGGATAAAAAATGATCTTCCAGAGACCAGAGTCTGGAGACTGGGGTGCAGAAGGACTGTTGCAGAGAGCAGAGGTTGGAGTCTGAGGTGCAGAAGGATCGTTGCAGAGAGAAGAGGTTGAAGACTGGCATACAGAAAAACTGTTACAGAAAGCAGAGGCTGGCAATTGGGGAGCAGAAGGACCATTACAAAGAGAAGAGGTTGGAGACTGCAATACTAAAGGACAGATACAGAGAGCAGAGATTGGAGACTGGGTAGAAGAAGAATCCTTTCAGAGAACAGATGTTGGAGACTAGGGTGCAGAAGGACTGTTACAGAGAACAGATGTTGGAGACTGAGTTGCAGATGGATTGTTACAGAGAGCAGAGGTTGGAGACTGAGGTGCAGAAATACATTTACAGAGAGCAGAGGTTTGATACTGGGGTGCAGAATGATTCTTACAGAGAGCAGAGAATGAAAACTGGGCTGCAGAAGGAGTCATACAGACAGCAGAGTTTGGAGACTGGGGTGCAGAAGAACTGTGTAGAGAGCAGAGGTTGGAGACTGGGGTGCAGAAGGATTGTACAGAGAGCAGAGGTTGGAGACTCGGGTGCCGAAGGAATGTTACAGAGAGCAGAGGTTCGAGACTGTGGTGCAGAAGAACTGTTACAGAGAGCAGAGGTTGGAGACTGGGGTGTAGAAGGCCTGTTACAGAGAGCAGAGGTTGGAGACTGAGGTGCAGAAGGATTGGTACAGAGAGGAGAGGTTGGCGACTGAGGTGCAGAAGGACTGATACATAGAGCAGAGTTTGGGAACTGGGGTGCATTAGGCCTGTTACAGAGAGCAGAGTTTGGAGACTTGGGTGCAGAAGACCTGTTACAGAGAACAGAGGTTGGAGACTGGTGTGCAGAAGGATTGTTACAGATAGCAGAGGATGGAGACTGAGGTGCAGAAGGATTGTTACATAGAGCAGAGATTGGAGACTGAAATACAGAAGGACTCTGACAGAGAGCAGAGGTTGGATACTGGGGTGCAGAAGGATCATTGCGAAGAGCAGAGGTTGGATTCTGAGGGGCAGAAGAATCGTTGCAGAGAGCAGAGGTTTCAGACTGGGGTGCAGGAGGATCGTTACAGAGAGCAGAATTTGGAGACTGGGGTGCAGAAAGACAGTTACAGAGAGCACAGATGGAGACTGGGGAGCAGAAGAAATGTTGCAGAGAGCAGAAGTTGGAGACTGGGGTGCAGAAGGACTCTTAGTGAGAGCAGAGGTTGGAGACTGGGGTGCAGAAGAACTGATACAGAAAGCTTACGTTGGAGACTGGGGTGCAGAAGGACCGTTACAGAGAGAAGAGTTTTTAGACTGCGGTACAGAAGGACTGTTACAGAGAGCAGAGTTAAGATACTGGTGTGCAAAAGGACTGATCCAGAAAGCATAGTTTGGAGAATGGTGTTAAGAAGGCCTGTTACAGAGAGCAGAGGTTTGGAACTGGGGTGCAGAAGGATCGTTGGAGAGATCAGAGTTTGGAGACTGAGGTGCAGAAGGATTTTTACAGAGAGCAGAGGTTGGAGACTGGGGTCAGGTACAATGTTACAGAAAGCACAGTTTGGAGACTGGGGAGCAGAAGAAAAGTTGCAGAGAGCAGAGCTTAAAACTGGGGTGCAGAAGGACTATTGCAGAGAACAAATTTGGAGACGGAGTTGCAGAAGAGCTGATACAGAGAGCAGAGGTTTGAGACTGAGGTCTAGATGGATTGTAACAGAGATCAGAGTGTGGAGACAGGGGTGCAGAATGAGTGTTACAGAGAGCAGAATTTTGAGATTGGGGTGCAGTAGAACTGTTACCGAGAGCAGAGGTTTGAGACTGGGGTGCAGAAGGACTGTTGCAGAGAGCAGAGTTTGGAGAATGAGGTGCAGAAAGACTGTTACAGAGAGAAGAGGTTGAAAACTAGGGTGCAGAAGGACCTTTGCACAGAGCAGAGCTTGGAGCTTGGGGAGAAGAAGGATCGTTGCAGAGAGAAGATGTTGAAGACTGGGGTGCAGAAGGACTGTTACAGAGAGGAGAGTTTGGAGACTGAGGTGCAGAAGGATCGTTTCAGAGAGTAGAGGTTGAAGACTGGGGTGCAGAAGGACCGTTACAGATTGCAGAGGTTGGATACTGAGGTGCAGAAGGACTTTTACAGAGAAGAGAAGTTGGAGACTGGGGTGTCAAAGGATTCTTACAGAGAGCAGAGGATGGAGACTGGGGTGCAGAAGGAGTGTTACAGAGAGCAGAGTTTGGAGATTGGGGTTCAGAAAAACTGTTAAATAGAGCAGAGGTTGGAGACTGTGGTGCTGAAGGATCACTGCAGAGAGCAGAGGTTGTAGACTGAGGTGCAGAAGGATTGTAACAGAGAGCAGATTTTGGACACTGATGTGCAGAAGGACAGTTACAGAGAGCAGAGCTTGGAGTATGGGGTGCAGAAGGAGTGTTGCAGAGAGCAGAGTTTGGAGACTGGGGTGCAGAAAGATCGTTAAAGAGAGCAGAAGTTGGAGACCAGAGAGCAGTAGGATAATTACAGAAAGCACAAGTTGAAGACTGGGATGCAGAAGAAATGTTGCAGAGAGCAGAGGTTGGAGACTGTGTTGCAGAAGAACTGTAGCAGAGAGCAGAGGTTGGAGACTGGGGTGTAGAAGGACTGTTTCAGAGAGCAGAGTTTGGAGACTGGGTTGCAGAAGACCTGTTACAAATAGCAGATGTTTGAGACTTGGGTGCAGAAGGATTGTTAGAGATAGCACAGTTTTGAGACTGGGGTGTAGAAGGATCGATGTAGATAGAAGAGGTTTCAGATTGAGGCTTAGAAGGACTGTTACAGACAGGAGAGGTTGGAGTCTGAGGTGCAAAATGACTTTTATAGAAAGCAGAGTTTGGCAATTGGGGTGCAGATGGACCCTTACAAAGAGAAAAGTTTTGAGACTGCGATACAAAAGAACTTTTACAAAGAGCAGAGTTTCGAGACTGGGTAGAAGAAGGATCGTTGCCGAGAGCAGATGTTGGAGACTGGGGTGCAGAAGGACTGTTACAGAGAGCAGTGTTTGGAGACTGAGTTGCAGAAGGACAGTTACAAAGAGTACAGGTTGGAGACTTGGGTGCAGAAGAAATGTTGCAGAGAGCAGAGTTTGGAGACTTGGGTGCATAAAGACTGATGCAGAGAGCAGAGTTTGGAGACTGTGGTGCAGAAGGACTGATACAGAGAACAGAGTTTGGATACTGGGGTGCAGAAGGATCCTTGCACAGAGCAGACGTTGGAAACTATGGTGCAGAAGGATAGTTACACAGAGCAGAGTTTGTTTCCTGGGGTTTAAAAAGACTGCTGCAGAGAACAGAGTTTGGAGACTGAGGTGCAAAAGGACTGATACAGAGAGCAGAGGTTGGAGACTGTGGTGCAGAAGAACTGATACACAAAGCATAGTTTGGAGACTGGGGTTCAGAAGGACCATTACAGGGAGCAGAGTTTGGAGACTGCAGTAAAGAAGGACTTTTACAGAGAGCAACGTTTGGAGACCGGGTGCAGAAGGATTGTTACAGAGAGCAGAGTTTGGAGACTTGAGTCCAGAAAGACTGCTGCAGAGAGCAGAGTTTGGAGACTGAGGTGAAGAAGGATCGTTGCAGAGAGAAGAGGTTGGAGACTGGGGTGCAAAGGCCTGTTACACAGTGCAGAGATTAGAGACTGGGGTGCAGAAGGCCTGTTACAGAGAGCAGAGTTTGGAGACTGGGGTGCAGAAGGAATATTACAGATTGCACAATTTCGAGACTGGGTTGCACAAAGATCCTACAAAGAGCGTTTTGGAGACTGAGGTTCAGAAAAACTATTATAGAGAGCAAAGGTTGGAAACTGGGGTGCAGAAAGATTGTGGCAGAGAGCAGAGTTTTCAGACTTCGGTGCAGAAGGACTGTTGAAGAGAGCAGATGCTGGATCCTGGGGTGCAGAAGAACTGTTGCAGAGAAAACAGGTTGGAGACTGGGGAGCAGAAGGCCTGTTACAGAAAGCAGAGGTTGAAGACTGGGTTGCAGAAGGCCTGTTACAGAGAGCAGAGTTTGGAGACTGGGGTGAAGAAGGACTGTTACATAGAGCAGCATTAGGAGAATGCGTGCCAGAAGGATCTTACAGAGAACAGAGGTTGGAGACTGAGGTCCAGAAGGACTTTTACAGAGAGTAGAGGGTGGAGACTGGGGTGTAGAGGGAGTGTTACAGAGAGCAGAGTTTGGAAACTGGGGTGTATAAGGACCGTTGCTGTGAGCAGAGATTGGAGCCTGGGGAGAAGAAGGATCGTTGCAGAGAGCAGATGTTGGAGACTGGGGTGCAGAAGGACTTTTACAGAGAGCAGAATTTGGAGATGAGGTGCAGAAGCATTGTTACAAAGAGCAGAGTTTGGAGACTGGGGTGCAGGAGGATCGTTGCAGAGAGCAGAGTTTGGAAATTAAGTTGCAGAAGGATCGTTACACAGAGCAGATTTTGGTTATTGGGGAGTAAAAGGACTAATGCAGAGAGCAGAGGTTGGAGACTGGAGTGCAGAAGGACTGTTGCAGAGAACAGAGTGTGGAGACTGGGGTGCAGAAGAACCATTGCAGAGACCAGAGGTTGGAGACTCAGGTGCTGAAGGATTGTTACAGAGAGCAGAAGTTGGAGACTGGGGTGCAGAAAGACTGTTGCAAAAAGCATAGGTTGGACTGAGGTTAAGAGAGATCCTTGCAGAGAGAAGAGGTTGGAGACTGGGGCAGAAGGCCTTTTACAGAGAGCAGAGATTGGAGACTGGGGTGCAGCAGGCCTGTTAAAGAGAGCAGAGTTTGTAGACTGAGGTGCAGAAGGACTGTTAAAGAAAGCACAATTTCATGACTGGGTTGCAGAAGGATATTACAGAGAGCATTTTGTAGACTGAGGTTCAGAAGGACTGTTATAGAGAGCAAAGTTTGGAAACTCGGGTGCAAAAGGGAGCCGAGTTTTCAGACTGAGGTGAAGAAGGACTGTTTCAGAGAGCGGTTGTTCAATCATGGGGTGCAGAAGGACTGTTACAGAGAGCAGAGTTTGGAGACTGGGATGCAGAAAGATCGTTGCAGAGAGCACAGGTTGGAGACTGTGGTGCAGAAGGCCTGTTAGAGAGAGCAGAGGTTGAAGACTGGGTTGCAGGAGGCTTGTTACAGAACGCAGTGTTTGGAGACTGGGGTGCAGAAGACTGTTACAGAGAGCAGCGTTTGGAGAATGTGTTGCAGAAGGATCTTACAGAGAGCTGAGGTTGGAGATTGAGGTGAAGAAAGATTTTACAGAAAGTAGAGGGTGAGACTGGGGTGCAGAAGGAGTGCTACAGAGAGCAGAGTTTGGAGATTGGGGTTCAGAAGAACTGTTACTGAGAGCAGAGGTTGGAGACAGGGGTTCAAATGGACTGTTTCAGAGAGCAGAGTTTGGAGACTGAGGTGCAGAAGGACTGTTACAGAGAGCAGATTTTGGAAACTGGGATGTAGAAGGACCGTTGCAGAGCAGAGGTTGGAGCCTGGGGAGAAGAAGGATCGTTGCAGAGAGCATATGTTGGAGACTGGGGTGCGTAAGGACTTTAAAGAGAGCAGATTTTGGAGACTTACTTGCAGAAAGATCATTTCTGAGTTCAGAGGTTTGAGACTGGGGTGCAGAAAGACTGTTACAGATTGCAGAACTTGGAGACTGTGGTGCAGAATGACTTTTACAGAGAGGAGAGGTTGGAGACTGGGGTGCAAAAGGATTCTTACAGAGAACAGAGAATGGAGCCTGGGGTGCAGAAGAAAGGTTGAAGAGAGCGGAGGTTGGAGAATGAGGTGCAGAAGGATAGCTACAGAGAACAGAGTTTGGAGACTGGGTTGCAGCAGGACAGTTACAGGGAGCACAGGTTGGAGAATTGGGTGCAGAAGAAATGTTGCAGAGAGCAGAGGTTGAATACTGGGGTGCAGAAGTACTGTAGCAGAGAGCAGAGGTTGTAGACTGGGGTGCAGAAGGACTGTTGCAGAGAGAATTTGTTGGAGGCTGGGATGCAGGAAGATCATTGCAGAGAGCAGAGGTTGGAGACTGCGATTTAGAAGGACTGTTGCAGAGAGCAGAGGTTGAAGACTGAGGTGCAGAAGAATCGTTGCAGAGAGAAAAGTTTTGAAACTGGGGAGCAGAAGGCCTGTTACAGAGAGCAGAGGCTGGAGACTGGGGTGCAGAAGACCTGTTACAGAGAGCAGAGGTTGGAGACTTGGGTGCAGGAGGATTGTTACAGATAGCACAGTTTGGAGACTGGGGTGCAGAAGGATTGTTGCAGACAACAGAGGTTTCAGACTGAGGCTTAGAAGGACTGTTACAGAGAGCAGAGGTTGGAATCTGAGGTGCAGAAGGACTGTTACAGAAAGCAGAGGTTGGCAATTAGGGTGCAGAAGAACCGTTATAGAGAGCAGAGTTTGGAGACTTTGGTGCAGAAGGATTGTTGAAGAGAGCAGATATTGAAGACTAGAGTGCAGAAGGACCATTAAAGAGAGCAAAGGTTGAAGACTGAGGTGCAGAAGGACTTTTACAAAGAGCAGAGGTTGGATACTGGGGTGCAGAAGGACTGTTACAGAGAGGAGAGGTTGGAGAAAGGGATGAAAAAGGATGTTACAGAGAGCAGAGTCTGGAGACTGGGGTGCAGAAGGACTGTTGCAGAGAGCCGAGATTTGAGACTGAGTTTCATAAGTATAGTTGCAGAGAAAAGATGTTAAAGACTGGGGTGCAGAAAGTTTATTACAAAGAGCAGAGATTCGAGATTGGGGTGCAGAAGAACTGTTACCAAGAGCAGAGGTTTTAGACTGGGCTGCAGTAAGCCTTGTACAGAGAGAAGTGGTTTGAGTCTAGATTTAGAAGGACTGTTACAGAGTGCAGAGGTTGGAAACTGTGGTACAGAAGGATCGTTTCAGAGAGCAGAGTTTGGAAACTGAGGTGCAGAAGGATCGTTGCAGAATGCAGAGGTTGGAGACTGAGGTGCAAAAGGATTGTTACAGAGAGCAGAGGTTGGAGACTGGGGTCAGAAAGACAGTTACAGAGAGCTCAGTTTGGAGACTGGGGTGCAGAAGAATTGTTGCAGTTTGCAAAGATTGAAGACTGCGGTGCAGAAGTACTGTTACAAAGAGCAGAGGGTGGAGACTGGGGTGCAGAACGAATGTCACAGAGAGCAGAGTTTGGAAACTGGGGTGCAGAAAGATGTTACAGAGAGCAGAGGCTGGAGACTGGGGTCAGAAGGACTGTTGCAGAGAACAGACGTTGGAGACTCTGGTGCAGAATGATCGTTGCAGAGAACAGAGGTTGGAGACTGAGGTGCAGAAGGATTGCTACAGAAAGCAGAGTTTGGAAACCGGGGTGCAGTAGGATAGTTACAGAGTACAGGTTTGAGACTAGGGTGCAGAGGAAATGCTGAAGAGAGCGGAGGTTAGAGACTGGGGTGCAGAAGGACTGTAGCAGAAAGCAGAGGTTTGAGACTGGGGTGTAGAAGGACTGTTGCAGAGAGCAGATGTTGGAGACTGGGATGCAGAAGGATCATTGCAGAGAGTAGATGTTGGAGACTGGTTTGTAGAAGGACTTTTGCACAGAGCAGAGTTTTGAGACTGGGGTGCAGAAGTACTGTTGCGGAGAGCAGAGTTTGGGGACTGAGGTGCAGAAGGACTGTTACAGAGAGAAGAGGTTTTAGACTGGGGTGCAGAATTACTGACACGGAAAGTAGAGTTTGGAGACTGGGGAGCAGAATAACTTTTACAAAGAGCAAAGTTTGTAGTTTGGGGTGCAGAAGGACTGCTGCAGAGAACAGAGGTTGGATACTGGGGTGCAGGTGGGCCATTGCTGAGAGATTACGTTGGAGACTGAGGTGAAGAATGACTGTTACAGAGAGCAAAGTTTGGAGAACGGGGGGCAAAAAGATCTTATAGAGAGCAGAGGTTGGAGACTGGCGGGCAGAAAGATTGTTCCAGAGAGCAGAACTTGGAGACTGATGAGCAGAAAAATCGTTGCAGAGAGAAGAGGTTGGAGAGTGGGGTGTAGAAGGACTTCTGCAGAGAGCAGAGGTTGGAGACTGGGGTGCAGAAGGACTGTTACAGAGAGCAGACTTTGGAGACTGAGTTTCAGAAGACCTGTTACAGAGAGCAGATGTTTGAGACTGGGGTTTAGAAGGATTGGTGCAGAGAGCAGAGGTTTCAGACTGAGGCTTAGAAGGACTGTTACAGAAAGCAGAGGTTGGAGTCTCAGGTGCAGAAGGACTGTTTCAGAAAGCAGAGGTTGGCAACTGGGGTGCAGAAGTACCCTTATAGAGAGAAGAGGTTGGAGACTGCGGTACAGAAGGACTGTTACAGAGAGCAGAGTTTGGAGACTGGGGTGCAGACTGACTGATACAGAGAGCAGAGGTTGGAAATTGGGGTGCATAAGGACCGTTATAGAGAGAAGAGGTTTGAGACTGGCGTACAAAAGGACTGTTACAGAGAGCAGAGTTTGGAAACTGGGGTGCAGAAGGACCGTTGCAGAGTGCAGATGTGGGAGACTGGGTTGCAGAAGGACTATTACAGAGAGCAGAAGTTGGAGACAGAGGTGCAGAAGGATTGTTACAGAGAGCAGAGATTGAAGACTGGGGTGCAGAAGGACAATTACAGAGAGCAAAGGACGGAGACTGAGGTGCAGAAAGACTTTTACAGAGAGCAGAGGTTGGAGACTGAGGTGTAGAAAGATCGTTGCAGAGAGAAGAATTCGGAGACTGAGGTGCATAAGGACTGTTACAGAAAGCAGAGGTTGGCAATTGGGGATCAGATTGACCGTTACAAAGAGAAGAGTTTGAAGACTGCGATACAAAAGGACTTTTACAGAGAGCAGAGTTTGGAGACTGGGTAGAAGAAGGATTGTTGCAGAGAGCAGATGTTGGAGACTGGGGTGCAGAAGGCCTTTTACAGAGAGCAAAGTTTGAAGATTGGGGTGCAGAAGACCTGTTACAGAGAGCAGAGTTTGGAGACTGGGGTGCAGAACAATCTTACAGAGAGCAGTGTTTGGAGAATGGGTTGCAGAAGGATCTTACAGAGAGCAGATTTTGGAGACTGAGGTGCAGAAGGACTTTTACAGAGAGTAGAGGGTGGAGACTGGGGTGCAGAAGGAGTGTTACAGAGAGAAGAGTATGGAGATTGGGGTGCACAAGAACTGTTACTGAGAGCAGAGGTTGGAGACTGGGGTGCAGAAGGACTGTTTCAGAGCGCAGAGTTTCGAGACTGAGGTGCAAAAGGACTGCTACAGAGAGAAGATTTTGGAAACTTGGATGTAGAAGGACCATTGCAGAGAGCAGACGTTGGAGCCTGGGGAGAAGAAGGTTCGTTCCAGAGAGCAGGTGTTGGAGACTGGGGTGCATAAGGACTATTAAAGAGAGCAGAGGTTGGAGACTGAGGTTCAAAAAGATCATTTCTGAGTGCAGAGGTTTGAGACTGGGGTCCAGAAGGACTGTTACAGATTTCAGAACTCGGTGACTGAGGTGCAGAAGGACTTTTACAAAGAACGGAAGTTGGAGACTGGGGTGCAAAAGGATTCTTACAGAGAGCAGAGGATGGAGACTGGGGTGCAGAAGGATCCTTGCAGATAGCAGAGGTTGGAAAAATGAGGTGTAGAAGGATCGCTACAGAGAGCAGAGGTTGGAGACTGGGGTGAAGAAGTACTGAAGCAGAAAGCAGAGGTTGTAGTCTGGGGTGCAGAAGGACTGTTGCATAGAGCAGTTGTTGGAGACTGAAATCCAGAAGGATCATGGCAGAGAGCAGAGTTTGGAGACTGTGGTTTAGAAGGACTGTTTCAGAGAGAAGATGTTGGAGACTGAGGTGCAGAAGGATCATTGCAGAGAGAAGAGGTTAGAGACTAGGGTGCAGATGGCCTGTTACAGAGAGCAGAGTTTGGAGACTGGGGTGAAGAAGACCTGTTACAGAGAGTACAGGTTGGAGACTGTGGTGCAGAAGGATTGTTGCAGACAGCAGAGGTTTCACACTGAGGCTTAGAAGGACTCATACAGAGAGCAGAGGTTGGAATCTGAGGTGCAGAAAGACTGTTACAGAAAGCAGAGTTTGGCAATTGGGGTGCAGCAGGACCGTTATAGAGAGAAGAGTTTGGAGACTGTAGTACAGAAGGACTGTTAGAGAGAGAAGAGTATGGAGACTTTGGTGCAGAAGGACCGTTGTAGAGAGCAAATATTGGAGACTAGGGTGCAGAAAGACTGTTACAGAGAGCAGACATTGGAGACTGAGGTGAAGAAGAATTGATACAGAGTCCAGAGGTTGGAGACTGCGTTACAGAAGGACCATTACAGAGAGCAAAGTTTGGAGACTGAGGTGAAGAAGGACTTTTACAGAGAGCAAAGTTTGGATACTGGGGTGCAGAAGGACTGTTACAGAGAGGAGAGTTTGGAGAAAGTGATGTGAAAAGATCTTACAAAGAGCAGAGTCTGGAGACTGGGGTGCAGAATGACTGTTGCAGAGAGCAGAGGTTAGAGACTGAGGTTCAGAAGGATCGTTGCAGAAAAAAGAGGTTGGAGACTGCGGTTTAGAAGACTGTTATAGAGAGCAGAGTTTCGAGATTGGGGTGTAATAGAACTGTTACAGAGAGCCGAGGTTGGAGACTGGGGTGCAGTAAGCCTGTTACAGAGAGCAGAGGTTGGAGACTGAGGGGCAGAAGGACTGTTACAGAGAGCAGAGGTCGGAGACTGAGGTGCAGAATGATTGTTACAGAGAGAAGGGGTTGGAGGCTAGGTGAAGAAGGACTGTTACAGAGTGCAGAGTTTGGAAACTGTGGTTCAGAAGGATCATTGCAGAAAGCAGAGTTTGGAGGCTTAGGTGCAGAAGGATCGTTACAGAGAGCAGAGGTTGGAGACTGGGGTCAGAAAGACAGTTACAGAGAGCACATTTTGGAGACTGTGGTGCAGAAGAAATGTTGCAGTGAGCAGAGATTGGAGACTGCGGTACAGAAGTACTGTTACAAAGAGCAGAGGGTGGAGACTGGGGTTCAGAAGGAATGTCACCTAGAGCAGAGTTTGAAAACTGGGGTGGAGAAAGATGTCACAGAGAGCAGAGGCTGGAGACTAAGGTCAGAATTACTGTTGCAGAGAACAGACGTTTGAGACTGGGGTGCAGAAGGATCGTTGCAGAGAGCAGACGTTGGAAACTAAGATGCAGAAAGGTCGCTACAGAGAGCTGAGTTTGGAGACCGGGGTGCAGTAGGATAGTTACAGAGAGCACAGGTTGGATACTGGGGTGCGGAAGAAATTTTGAAGAGAGCAGAGGTTGGAGACTGGGGTGAAAAAGGACTGTTGCAGAGAGCAGTCGTTGGAGACTGGGATGCAAAATGTTCATTGCAGAGAGCAGATGTTGGAGACTGGTGTGTAGAAGGACTTTTGCACAGAGCAGAAGTTTGAGACTGGGGTGCAGAAGGACTGTGTCAGAGAGCAGAGTTTGGAGACTTAGGTGCAGAAGGACTGATACAGAGATCAGAGGTTTCAGACTGGTGTGCAGAATAACTGATACGGAAAGTAGAGTTGGGAGACTGAGGTGCAGAAGGATTGTTACAGGGAGCAGAGTTTGTAGCCCAGGGTGCAGAAGGACTGCTGCAGAGAACAGAGATTGGATACTGGGGTGCAGAAGGGCCGTTGCAGAGAGATGAGGTTGGAGACTGAGGTGCAGAATGACTGTTATAGAGAGCAAAGTTTGGAGAACGGGGTGGAGAAGGATCTCACAGAGAGCAGAGGTTGGAGACTGTGGTGCAGAAGGAGTGTTGCAGAGAGCAGTGTTTGGAGACTGAGTTGCAGAAGAATCATTGCAGAGAGAAGAGGTTGGAGACTGTGGTGCAGAAGGCCTGTTACAGAGAGTAGACTTTGGAAACTGAGTTGCAGAAGACCTGTTACAGAGAGCAGATGTTTGAGACTGGGGTTCAGAAGGATTGTTACAGATAGCACAGTTTGAAGACTGGGGTTTATAAAGATTGTTGCAGAGAGAATGGGTTTCATACTGTGGCTTAGTAGGACTGTTACAGAGAGAAGAGGTTGGAGTTTGAGGTGCAGGAGGACTGTTTCAGAAAACAGAGGTTAGCAATTGGGGTTAAGAAGTACCGTTATAGAGAGAAGAGGTTGCAGACTATGGTAAAGAAGGACTGTTACAGTGAACAGAGTTTGGAGACTGGGGTGCAAAGGAGAGTTACAGAGAGCAGACGTTGGAGACAGAGGTGCAATAGGATTGTTTCAGAGAGCAGATGTTGGATACTGGGGTGCAGAAGGACTGTCACAGAGAGCACAGGTTGGAGACTGTGGTACAGAAGAAATGTTGCAGAGAGCAGAGTTTGAAGACTTGTGTGCAGAAGGACTGATACAGAGAGCAGACGATGGAGACTGGGGTGCAGTAGGACCGTTACAGATTGCAGAGTTTGGATACTGAGGTGCAGAAGGACTTTTACAGAGAGGAGAGGTTGGAGACAGGGGTGTCAAAGGATTCTTACAGAGAGCAGAGGACGGAGACTGGGGTGCAGAAGGAGTGTTACAGAGAGCAGTGTTTGGAGATTGGGGTTCAGAAGAACTTTTACAGAAAGCAGAGGTTGGAGACTGTGGTGCAGAAGGCCTGTTACAGAGAGCAGAGTTTGAACATGAGGTGCAGAAGGATCCTTACAGTGAGCAGAGGTTGGACACTGATGTGCAGAAGGACTGTTACAGAGAGCAGAGCTTTGATACTGGGGTGCAGAAGGACTGTTGCAGAGAGCAGAGGTTGGAAACTGGGATGCAGAAGGATCATTGCAGAGAGCAGAAGTTGGAGACTGAAGTGCAGAAGGATCTCTACAGAGAGCAGAGTTTGGAGACCGGGGTGCAGTAGGATAGTTTCAGAGAGCACAGTTTGGAGACTGGGGTGCAGAAGGACTGTAGCAGAGAGCAGAGGTTGGAGACTGGGGTGTAGAAGGATCGTTGCAGAGAGCAGATGTTGGATACTGGGGTATTATAAGACGTTTGCAGAGAGCAGAGTTTGGAGGCTGGGGTGCAGAAGGACTGTTGCAGAGAGCAGAGGTTGGAGACTGAGGTGCAGAAGGACTGTTACAGACAGCAGAGGTTTTAGACTGTGGTGCAGAATAACTAATACGGAAAGTAGAGTTTGGAGACTGGGGTGCAGAAGGACTGTTACAGAGAGCAGAGTTTGTAGCATGGGGTGTAGAAGGACAGCTGCAGAGAACAGAGGTTAAATACTGGGGTTCACAAGGGCCGTTGCAGAGAGATGAGGTTGTAGACTGAGGTGCAGAATGACTGTTACAGAGAGCAAAGTTTGGAGAACGGATTGCAGAAGAATCTTACAGAGAGCAGACGTTGAAGACTGGGACGCAGAAGGATCATTGCAGAGAGCATAGGTTGTAGACTGGGGTGTAGAAAGACTTTTGCAGAGAGCAGAGGTTGGAGACTGGGGTGCAGAAGGCCTGTTACAGAAAGCAGAGTTCGGAGACTTGGATTAAGAAAGATTGTTGCAGAGATCAGAAGTTTCAAACTGAGGCTTAGAAGAACTGTTACAGAGAGCAGAGTTCGGAGACTTGGGTTTAGAAGGATTGTTGCTGAGAGCAGAAGTTTTAAACTGAGGCTTAGAAGGACTGTTACAGAGAGCAGAGTTTGGAAATTGGTGTGCAGAGGATAGTTATAGAGAAAAGAGGTTGGAGACTGTCATACAGAAGGACTGTTACAGAGAGCAGAGTTTTGAGACTGGGGTGCAGAGGGACCATTGCAGAGCGCAGATGTGGGAGACTGGGATGTAGAACAATCGTTGCAGAGAACAGAGGTTGGAGACTGAGGTAAAGAAGGGTCGCTACAGAGAGCAGAGTTTGGAGACCAGGGTGCAGTAGGATAGTTTCAGAGAGCACAGGTTGGAGACTGGGGTGCAGAAGAAATGTTGCAGAAAGAAGAGGTTGGACACTGGGGTGCAGAAGGACTGTAGCAGAGAGCAGATGTTGGAGACTGGGGTGTAGAAGGACTGTTGCAGAGAGCAGACTTTAGAGACTTGGATGCAGAAAGATCGTTGTAGAGAGCAGATGTTGGATACTGGGGTATATTAAGACGTTTGCAGAGAGCAGAGGTTGGAGACTGGGGTGCAGATAGATAGACAATTGCAGAGAGCAGAGATTAAAGACCGAGGTTCAGAAGGACTGTTACAGAGAGCAGAGGTTTTAGACTGGGGTGCTGAATAAGTGATACGGAAAGTAGAGTTTGGAGACTGGGTTGCAGAAGGACTGTTGCAGAGAGCAGATGTTGGAGACTGAGGTGAAGAATGATCGTTGCAGAGAGAAGAGGTTGGAGACTGTGGTGCAGAAGGCCTTTTACAGAGAGCAGAGATTGAAGACTGGGGTGCAGAACGCCTGTTTCAGAGAGCAGAGTTTGAAGACTTGTGTGCAGAAAGACTGTTAAAGATAGCGCAATTTCGCGACTGGGCTGCAGAAGGATCTTAGAGAGCATTTTATAGACTGAGGTTCAGAAGGACTGTTACAGAGAGTAAAGTTTGGAAACTCGGGTGCAGAAGGATTTTTTCAGAGAGCCGTGTTTTCAGACTGAGGTGCAGAAGGAGTGTTTCAGGGAGCAGATGTTTGATCTTGGGGTGCAGAATGACTGAAACAGAGAGCAGAGTTTGGAGGCTGGGGTGCAGAAGGATTGTTGCAGAGAGCACAGGTTGGAGACTGGGGTGCCGAAGGACTGTTACAGAGAGCAGAGTTTGAAGACTGGGGTTCAGAAGGCCTGTTACAGAGAGCAGAGTTTTGGGACTTGGGTGCAGAAGGATCTTACAGAGAGCAGAGTTTAGAGACTAAGGTGCACAAAAACTTTTAAAGAGAATAGAGGGTGGAGACTGGGGTGCAGAAGGAGTGTTACACACAGCAGAGTTTGGAGATTTGTGTGCAGAATAACTGCTACTGAGAGCAGAGGTTGGAGACAGAGGTGCAAAAGGACTGATACAGAGATCAGAGGTTGGAGACTGGGGTGCAGAATGATCGTTGCAGAGAGCACAGGTTGGAAACTAAGGTGCAGAAGGATCGTTACACAGAGCAGATTTTGGTTACTGGGGTGTAAAAGGAATGCTGCAGAGAGCAGAGGTTGGAGACTGATGTGTAAAAAGACAGATACAGAGAGCAGATGTTGGAGACTGGGGTGCAGAAGTACTTTAGCAGAGAGCAGAGGTTGGAGACTGGGATGCAGAAGGAGTGTTGCAGAGAGCAGAGGTTGGAGACTGGGGTGCAGAAGGACTGTTGTAGAGAACAGAGTGTGGAGACTGGGGTGCAGAAGAACCGTTGCAGAGAGCAGAGGATGGAGACTTAAGTGCAGAAGGATTGTTGCAGACAGCAGAGGTTGAAGACTGGGGTGCTGAAGGACTGTTACAGAGAGAAGAGTTTGCAGACTGGGGTGCCGAAGGACTGTTACAGATAGCACAATTTCGAGACTGGGTTGCAGAAGGATCTTACAGAAAGCATTTTGTAGTCTGAGGCTCAGAAGAACTGTTACAGAGAGCAAAGTTTGGAAACACAGGTGCAGAAGGATTTTTGCAGAGAGCCGGGTTTTCAGACTGAAGTGCAGAAGGACTGTTTCAGAGAGCAGATGTTGGATCCTGGGGTGCAGAAGGACTGTTGCAGAGATCAGAGTTTGGAGACTAAGGTGAAGTAGGATCATTGCAGAGAGCAGAGTTTGGAGACTGGGGTGCAGATGGATCATTGCTGGAAGCAGAAGTTGGAGAGTGGGGTGCAAAAGGCCTGCTACAGAGAGCAGAGTTTGGAGACTGGCGTGCAGAAGGCCTCTTACAGAGAGGAGAGATTGGAGACTGGGTTGCAGAAGGACTGATATAGAGAGCAGAGTTTGGAGACTGTGTTCCAGAAGGATCTTACAGAGAGCAGAGGTTGGAGACTGAGGTGCAGGTGGACTGTTACAGAGAGCAGTGCTTGGAGACTGGGGTGCAGAAGGATCGTGCAGAGAGCAGAGGTGTAAGACTGAGGTGCAGATAGACTGTTATAGAGAGCAGACTTTGGAGACTGAGGTGCAGAAGGATAGATAAAGACAGCAGAGGTTTGTGACTGGGTTTTAGAAGGATCCTACAGAGAGCAGATTTTGGAGACTGGGGTGCAGAAGGACTGTTGCAGAAAGCAGAGGTTGGAGACTGGGTTGAAGAAGGACTGTTGCAGAGAGCAGAGGATGGAGACTAGGCTTCAGAAGGAATGTTGCAGAGAGCAGAGGTTGGAGACTGAAGTGCAGAAGGACTCTTAGAGAGAGCAGAACTTGGAGACTGATGAGCAGAAAAATCGTTGCAGAGAGAAGAGGTTGGAGAGTGGGGTGTAGAAGGACTTCTGCAGAGATCAGAGTTTGAAGACTGGGGTGCAGTAGGATCATTGCAGAAAGCATAGTTTGGAGACTGGGGTGCAGAAGGATCGTTGCAGAGAGCAGAGGTTGGAGACTGGGGTGCAGAAGGCCTTCTACAGAGAGCAGAGTTTTGAGACTGGTGTGCAGAAGGCCTGTTACAGAGAGGAGAGGTTGGAGACTGGGGTGCAGAAGGACTGTTATAGAGAGCAGAGTTTGGAGACTGAGTTCCTGAAGGATCTTACAGAGAGCAGAGGTTGAAGACTGAGGTGCAGGTGGACTGTTACAGAGAGCAGTGGTTGGAGACTGGGGTGCAGAAGTTTCATGCAGAGAGAAGAGGTGAGAAACTGAGGTGCAGATGGACTGTTACAGAGAGCAGATTTTGGAGACTGAGGTGTAGAAGTACTGTTACAGAGAACAGAGTTTGGAGACTGAGGTGCAGAAGGACTGTTACAGAAAGAAGTGGCTTGAAATTGGGGTGCAAAAATACCGTAAGAAAGACCAGAGTTTGGAGACTGCGGTAGAGAAAAACTGTAACAGAGAGCAGAGGTTGGAGAGTGAGATGGCGAAGGATAGATACAGAGAGCAGAGGTTTGAGACTGGGGTTCAGAAGGACTGATACAGAAAGCAGAGTTTGGAGACTGGGGTGCAGAAGGACCATTCCGCAGAGCAGATGTGGGAGACTGGGGAGCAGAAAGACTGTTGCAGAGGACAGAGGTTGGAGACTGGGGTGTTTCAGGACATTTGCAAAAAGCAGAGGTTAAAGAATGGGGTGAAGAAAGAATTTTACAGAGAGCAGAGTTTGGATACTGGAGACAGAAGGATCTTACAGAGAGCAGAGGTTGGATACTTTGGTGCAGAAGGACTGTTGAAGAGAGCAGAGGTTGGAGACTGGCGTGGAGAAGGACTGTTGCAGAGAGCAGAGGTTGGAGACTGAGGTGCAGAAGTCTTGTTATATAGAGCAGAGGTTGGAGACTGAGGGGTAGAAGGATTGTTACAGAGATCAGAGTTTGCAGACTGGGGTGCAGAAGGACTGTTGCAGAGAGAAGAGGTTGAAGACTGGGGCTAAGAAGTACTGTTGAAGAGAGCAGAGTTTGGAGACTGTGGTGCAGAAGGACTGTTGCAGAGAGAAGAGGTTGGATACTGAGGTGCAGAAAGACTCTTAGAGAGAGGAGAATTTAGAGACTGGGGTGCAGAAAGACTGATACAGAAATCAGAGATTGGAGTCTAGGCTGCAGAAAGACGTTTACAGAGAGCAGAGTTTGAAGACTGCAGTATATAAAGACTGTTGCAGAGAGCAGAGTTTGGAGACTGAGGTGCAGAAGAATAGATACAGAGAACAGAGGTTGGAGACTGGGGTTCAGAAAGACTGATACAGAAAGCAGAGTCTGGAGACTGGGGTGTAGAAGGACTGTTACAGCGATTAGAGTTCTGAGACTCAGGTGCAGAAGGAATGTTACAGAAAGCAGAGTTGTGAAATTGTGGTGCAGAATAATTTTACAGAGAGCAGATGTTGGAGACTGGGGTGGAGAAGAATTATTGCAGAGAGAAGAAGTTGTAGACTGTTGTGCAGAAGGACTGTTACAGAGTGCAGAGTTTAAAGACTTGGATTCAAAAGGATCTTACAGAGAGCAAAGTTGGGAGACTGAGGTGTATAAGGACTGTTAAAGAGAACAGAAGTAGGAGACTGAGGGGCAGAAGGACTGTTACAGATAGCAAAGGTTGGATACAGGGGTTCAGAAGCATCTTACAGAGAGCAGAATTTTGAGCCTGAGGTGCAGAAGGACTGTTGCAGAGATCAGAGGTTGGAGAGTGGGGTGAAGTTGGATCATTGCAGAGAGCTGATGTTGGAGACTGAGGTGCAGAAGGATCATTGCAAAGAGCAGATTTTGGAGACTGGTGTGCGGAAGGCCTGCTACAAAGAGAAGAGTTTGGAGACTGGCTTGCAGAAGGCGTGTTACAGTGAGGAGAGGTTGGAGACTGAGGTGCAGGTGGACTTTTAAAGAGAGCAGTGTTTGGAGACAGGGGGTGCAAAAGGATCGTGCATAGAGTAGAGGTTTGAGACTGAGGTGCAGGTGGACTATTACAAAGAGCAGAGATTGGAGACTGAGCTGTAGAAAACTGTTACCGAGAGGAGAGTTTGGGGACACAGGTGCAAAAGGACTGTTATACAGAGCAGTGTTTGGTGACTGGGTTCCTGAAGGATCTTACTGAGAGCAGAGGTTGGAGACTGAGGTGCAGAAGGAATCTTACATAGAGCACAGGTTGGAGACTGAGGTGCAGAAGGATAGATACAGAGAACAGAGGTTTGAGACTGGGTTTCAGACATACTGACACAGATAGCAGAGATAAAGACTGGGGTGTAGAAGGATCGTTACAAAGAGCAGAGGTTGGAGACTGCGGTACAGAAGGACTGTTACAGAGAGCAGATATCGGAGTCTGGGGAGCAGAAAATATGTTGCAGAGGGCAGAGGTTGGAGACTGGGGTTGAGAAGGAATGTTACAGAGAGCAGAGTTGGGAAACTGGAGTGCAGAAAGATCTTACAAAGAGCAGAGTTTGGAGACTGTGGTGCACAAGGACTGTTGCAAAGAGCAGACATTGGAGACTGGTTCCAGAAGAATCGTTCAAGAAGGCAGATTTTAGAAACTGGAGTGCAGAAGGACTGTTACACAGAACAGAGGTTGGTGATTGAGGTGCAGAAGGACTGTTACAAAGAGCATAGTTTGGAGACCTGGGTGCAGAAGGACTGTTACAGAGAGTAGAGTTTGGAGACTGGGGTTCCGATGGATCTTACAGAAAGCAGAGTTTGGAGACTGGGTTTCAAAAGTACTGTTGCAGAGACCAGATGTTGGAGACTGTGGTGGAGAAGAATCATTGCAGAGAGCCGAGGTTGGAGACTGGGGTGCAGAAGAATCGTTGCAGAGAGCAGGTTTTGGAGACTGGGGTGCAGAAGGCCTGCTACAGAGAGAAGAGTTTGGAGACTGGCCTGAAGAAGGCCTGTTACAGAGAAGAGAGGGGGGAGACTGGGGTGCAGAAGGACAGTTATAGAGAGCAGAGTTAGGAGACTGGGTTGCTGACGGTTCTTACAGTGAGCAGAGGTTGGAGACTGAGGTGCAGGTGGACTGTTACAGAGAGCAATGTTTGGAGACTGGGTTGCAGAAGTTTCGTGAAGAGAGCAGAGGTGTTAGACTGAGGCTCAGTAGGACTGTTACAGAGAACAGATTCTGGAGACTGAGGTGTAGAAGGAATGTTACAGAGGGCAGAGTTTGGAGACTGAGGTGCAGAAGAACTGTTACAGAAAGCAGAGGTTGGAAATTAAGGTGCAGAAGGACCGTTACAGAGACCAGAGTTTGGAGACTGCGGTATAGAAAAACTGTTAAAGAGAGCAGAGGTTAGAGACTGGGGTGCAAAAGAAATGTTACAGAGAGCACAGGTTGAAGACTAAAGTGCAGAAGGATAGATACAGAGAGCAGAGTTTTGAGACTGAGGTTCAAAAGGACTGATACAGAAAGCAGAGTTTGGAAACTGGGGTGCTGAAAGACCGTTACAGAGAGCAGAGGTTGGAGACTGGGAAGCACAATGACTGTTGCAGAGGAAAGAGGTTGGGTACTGGGGTGCCTCAGGACACTTGCAGAAGGCAGAGGTTAAACAATGGGTTGGAGAAGGAATGTTACAGAGAGCAGAGATTGGAAACTGGAGTGCAGAAGGATCTTACAGAGAGCAGAATTTGGTGACTTTGGTGCCGAAGGATTGTTACAGAGAGTAGAGGTTGGAGAGTGGGGTCCAGAAGGATCATTGCAGAGAGGGGAGTTTGGAGACTGGGGTGCAGGAGAACTGTTGCAGAGAGCAGAGGTTTGAAACTGGGGTGCAGAAAGACTGTTGCAGAGAGAAGAGGTTGGAGATTGGAGTGCAGGATGACTGTTGCAGAGAGCAGAGGTTGGAGTCTGATGTGCAGAAAGACTCTTACAGAGAGCAGAGTTTGGAGACTGGAGTGCATAAGGACTGTTACAGAGAGCAGAGGTTGGAGACTGTGGTGCAGAAGGACTGTTGCAGAGATCAGAGGTTAAAAACTGTGGTGCAGTAGGATCATTGCAGAGAGCAGAGGTTGGAGACTGCAGTGCAGAAGGATCCTTGGAGAGAGCAGATTTTGAAGACTGGGGTGCAGAAGGCCTGCTACAGAGAGCAGAGTTTTGAGACTGATGTGCAGAAAGACTGTTAAAAAAAGTAGAGGTTGGAAATTGGGGTGCATAAGAACCGTTACAGAGACCAGATTTTGGAGACTGCGGTGTAGAAAAACTGTTACAGAGTGCGGAGGTTGGAGACTGGGGTGCAAAAGGACTTTTGCAGAGAGAAGAGGTTGGAGACTGGGGTCTAGAAGGATCGTTGCAGAGAGCAGAGTTTGGAGCCTGGGGTTCAAAGGACTGTTGCAGAGAGCCAAGGTTGGAAACTAAGGTGTAGAAGGACTGTTGCAGAAAGCAGATGTTGGAGACTGGAGTGCAGATGGACTGTTGCAGAGAGCAGAGTTTGAAGACTGAGGTGTAGAAGGACTGTTACAAAGAGCAGATTTTGAAGACTGGCGTGCAGAAGGACTGTTACAGAGAGCATAGGATGGATACTAGGGTGTAGATGGATCTTACAGAGAGCAAAGTTTGAAGACTGGGGTGCAAATGAACTGTTGCAGAGAGCAGAGATTGGACACTGGAGTGCAGAAGGACTGTTACAGAGACCAGAGTTTGGAGACTGGGGTGCAGAAGGATCTTACAAAGAGCAGAGGTTTGAGACCTGGGTGCAGACAAACTGTTGCAAGGAGCAGAGGTTTGACACTGCAGTGCAGAAGGATGGTTGCAGAGAGAAGTGTTTGGAGACTGGGATGTAGAAGGCCTGTTACAGAGAGCAGAATTTGGAGACTGCGGTACAGAAGGACTGTTACAGAGAGCAGAGGTTGGATACTGGGTTTCAGATGGACTGTTTGAAAAGACAGAGGTTGGAGACTGGGGTGCCGCAGGACCCTCGCAGAAAGAAGAGGTTAGAGACTGCGATGGAGAAAGAATGTTAGAGAGAGCAGATTTTGTAAACTGGAGTGCAGAAAGATCTTACAGAGAGCAGAGGGTGGAGACTGTGGTGCAGAAGGACTGTTGCAGAGAGTAGAGTTTGGAGACTAGGGTCCAGAGGATCATTGCAGAGAGCAGACTTTGGAGACTGGGGTGCAGAAACACTGGTGGAGAGAGCAGAGGTTGGATACTGGGGTGCAGAAGGATTCTTGCAGAGAGCAGAGGTTGGAGACTGGAGTGCAGAAGGACTGTTGCAGAGAGCAGAGATTGGAGACTGAGGTGCAGAAAGACTCTAAGAAAGAGCAGAAGTTGGATACTGGGGTGCAGAAGGCATGCTACAGAGAGCAGAGTTTGGAGACTGGCATGCAGAAGACCTATTACAGAGAGGAGATATTGGAAACTTGGGTGCAGAAGGACTGTTATAGAGAGCAGAGTTTGGAAACTGGGTTGCTGAAGGATCTTACAGAGAGCAGAAGTTGGCGACTGAGGTGCAGAAGGACTGTTACAGAGAGCAGAGGATGGAGACTGAGGTGTAGAAGGACTGTTACAGAGAGCAGAGTTTGGAGACTCAGGTGCAGAAGAACTGTTACAGAAAGCAGAGTTTGGAAATTGGGATGCAGAAGGACCGTTACAGAGAGTAGAGGTCTTAGACTGCTGTATTGGACTGTTACCGAGAGCAGAAGTTGGAGACTGGGTTGCAGAAGGACTCTTACATAGAGCACAGGTTGGAAACTGAGGTCCAGAAGGATAGATACAGAGAACAGAGGTTGGAGACTAGGGATCAAACAGACTGATACAGAAAGCAGAGTTTGGAGACTGGGGTGTAGAAGGAGCGTTAAAAGAGCAGAGTTTGGAGACTGTGGTACAGAAGGACTGTTACAGAGAGCAGATCTTGGAAACGGGGGAGCAGAAGGACTGTTTCAGAGGACAGAGGTTGAAGACTCGGGTCGAGAAGGAATGTTACAGAGAACAGAGTTTGGAAACTGGAGTGCAGAAGGATCTTGCAAAGAGAAGAGGTTGGAGACTGTGTTGCAGAAGGACTGTTGCAGAGAGCAGACATTGTAGACTGGGGTGCAGAAGGACTGTTCCAGAGAGCAGATGTTGAAGACTGGGGTGCAGAAGGACTGTTACACAGAGCAGAGGTTAGAGACTGAGGTACAGAAGGACTGTTACAGAGAGCATAGTTTGGAGACTGGGGTGCAGAAGGACTGTTACAGAGAGCAGAGTTTGGAGACTGGGGTTCAGATGATCTTACAGAGAGCAGAGTTTGGAGATTGGGGTGCAAAGGACAGTTGCAGAGAGCAGAATCTGAAGACTGGGGTGGAGAAAAATTGTTGCAGAGAGAAGAGATTGGAGACTGGGGTGCAGTAGGCCTGTTAGAGAGAGCAGAGTTTGGAGACTGGGTGGCAGAAAACCTGGTACAGAGAGCAGAGGTTGGAGACTGTTGTGCAGAAGGACTGTTACAGAGTGAAGAGTTTAAAGACTGGGTTGCAGAAGGATCTTACAGAGAGCAGAGTTTGGAGACTGAGGTGCAGAAGGACTGTTACAGAGAGCAGAGGTAGGAGACTGGAATGAAGAACGGTCGTTGCAGAGAGCAGAGTTTTCAGACTGAGGTATAGAAAAACTGTTGCAGAGAGCAGATATTGGAGACTGGAGTGCAGAAGAACTGTTGCAGAGAGCAGATGGTGGAAACTGGGGTGCAGAAGGACTGATAAAGAAAGCAGAGGTTGGAGACTGGGGTGCAGAACGACCCTTACAGAGAGCAGACTTTGGAAACTGCAATACAGGAGGACTTTTACAGAGAAAAGAGGTTGGATACTGGGGTGGAGAAGAAGTGTTTCAGAGTGCACATGTTGGATACTGGTGTGCAGAAGAACTGTTGCAGAGAGCAGAGTTAGAAGACTGTGGTTCAGAAGAACTGTTGCAGTAAGCAGAGGTTGGAGACTGAGGTGCAGAAAGAATGTTACAGAGAGCAAAGTTTGGAGACTGGGGTGCAGAATTACTGATAAAGAAGCAGAGGTTGAGTCTGGGGTGCAGAAGGAACGTTACAGAGAGCAGAAGTTGGAGACTGTGGTTCAGGACTGTTGCAGAGAGCAGAGTTTAGAGAATGGGGTGCAGAAGAACTGTTACAAAGAGCAGAGGTTAGAGAATGGGGTGCAGAATTAAGGTTGCAGAGTTCAGAGGTTTGAGACAGATGTGCAGAAGGACTGTTACGGAGAGCAGAGTTTGGAAACCGTGTTGCAGAAGGACTGATACAGAAAGCAGAGGTTTGAGACTCTGGTGCAGAAGGACCTTTACAGAGAGCAGAGGTTGGAGATTGTGGTATAAAAGGACTGTTACAGAGAGAAGAGGTTGCAGACTGGTGTGCAGAAGGACTGTTGCAGAAAGCACAGGTTGGAGGCTGAGTGCAGAAAAATAGATACAGATAGCAGAGGTTGGAGACTGGGATTCAGAAAGACTGATTCAAAAATCAGATGTTGGAGACTGGGTTGCAGAAGGACCCTTACAGAGAGCAGAGTTTGGAGACTGCGGTACATAATGACTGTTACAGAGAGCAGAGGTTGGAGACTGTGGTGCAGAAGGACTGTTACAGAAAGCACAGGTTGGAGACTGGAGTGCAGAAGGATCGTTGCAGACAGCACAGTTTCCAGACTGAGTCGCAGAAGGACTGTGGCAGAGAGCAGATGTTGGAGACTTGCGTGCAGTAAGATTGTTGCAGAGAGCAGATGTTGGAGACTGGGATGCAGAAGGATTATTGCAGAGAGCAGAGGTTGGACACTGGGGTGCAGAAGAACTGTTACAAAGAGCAGATGTTGGAGACTGGGGTGAAGAAGGACTGTTGCAGGGAGCAGGTGTTGGAGACTTGGGTTCAGAAGGACTGTTGCAGAGAGCAGAATTTGGAGACTGAGGTGCAAAAAGGCTGTTTCAGATAGCAGAGGTTGGAGACTGAGGTACAGAAGGAGTGATACAGAAAGCAGAGTTTGGAGACTTGGGTGCAGAAGGACCGTTACAGAGAGCAGTGTTTTGAAACTGCAATACAGAAGGACTGTAGCATAGAGAAGAGGTCGGAGAATGGAGTGGAGAAGAACTGCTTCAGAGTGCAAATTTTGGAGATTGGGGTGCAGAAGAACTGTTGAATAGAGCAGAGTTTGGTGACTTTTGTGCAGAAGAACTGTTGCAGATCACAGAAGTTGGAGACTGAGTTGCAGAAAGAATGTTACAGAGTGCAAAAGTTGGAGACTGGGGTGCAGAATTACTAATAAAAAAGCAGATGTTGAAGACTGGGGTGCAGAAGGACCGTTACAGAGAGCAGAGGTGGGAGGCTGCAGCACAGAAGGACTGTTACATAGAGCAGAGTTTGGAGACTAGGGTACAGAAGGACTGTTGCAGAGAGCAGATGTTGTAGACTGTGGTTCAAAAGAACTGTAGTAGAGAGAAGAGGGTAGAGAATGGGGTGCAGAAGAAATGTTGCAGAGAGCAAAGGTTGGAAACAGTGGTGCAGGAGGACTGATTCAGAAAGCAGTGGTTTGAGACTGGTGTACAGAAGGACTGTTGCAGAAAGCAGATGTTGAAGACTGCGGTACAGAAAGACTGTTATAGAGAGCAGATGTTGTTAGACTGGGGAGCTGAAGAACTGTTGCAGAGAACAGAGTTTGGAGACTGGGGTGCAGCAGGACCAGTGCAGAATCCAAAGGTTGTAGACTGTGGTGGAAAAAGAATGTTACAGAGAGCAGAGTTTGAAAAATGGAATGCGGAAGGATTTTACCGAGAGTTTGGAGACAGGGGTGCAGAAGGACTGTTGAGGAGACCAGAGCTTAGAGACTGAGGTGCAAAAAAACTGTTACAGAGAGTAGAGTTTGGAGATTGGGGTTCACAAGGCCTTTTACAGACAGCAGTGTTTGGAATCTGGGGTCCAGAATAACTGTCACAGAGAGCAGAGGTTTTAGACAAGTTTGCAGAAGGATATTAGAGAGAGCAGAGATTGTAGACCTAGGTGCAGCAGGAATGTTACAGAAAACAGAGGTTGGAGACTGGGGTGCAGAAGGATCTTACAGACAGCAGAGGTTGGAGTCTGGGGTGCAGAAGGATTGTTGCAGAGAGAAAAATTCACAGACTGAGGTGAAGAAGGATTGTTGAAGAGAGCAGATGTTGGAGACTGGGGTGCAGAAGGATCGTTACAGAGAGCAGAAGTTGGAGAATGGGGTGCAGAAGGACTGCTACAGAGAGCAGAGTTTGGAGACTGAGATGCAGAAGGCCTGTTACAGAGAGCAGAGTTTTAAGACTGGGGTGCAAAAGACTGTTACAGAGCGCAGAGTTTGGAGACTGGGTTGCAGAAGGATCTTCCAGAGAGCAGAGGTTTGAGACTGAGGTGCAGAAGGACTGTTTCAGAGAGCAGATGTTGGAGACTGAAGTACAGAAGAACTGTTGCAGAGAGCAGAGTTTGGAGACTAGGGTACACAATTACTTTTTCAGAGAGCAGAGGTTGGAGACTGTTGTTCAGAATGTCTGTTGTAGAGAGCAGAAGTTGGAGAATGGGGTGCAGAAGGACTTTTGCAGAGAGCAGAGGTTGGAGAGTGAGGTGCAGAAGGACGGATAAAGAAAGCAGAGGTTCGAGACTGGCGTGCAAAAGGACCTTTACAGAGAGCAGAGTTTGGAGACTGTTGTACAGAAGGACTATTACAGAGACAAGAGTTTGGAGACTGGGGAGCAGAAAAACTGTTACAGAAAGAAGTGGTTGTAAATTGGGGTGCAAAAGGACCGTAAGAAAGACCAGAGTTTGGAGACTTTGGTATAGAAAAACTGTAACAGAGAGCAGAGGTTGGAGACTGAGATGCAGAAGGATAGATACAGAGAGCAGAGGTTTGAGACTGGGGTTCAGGAGGACTTACACAGAAAGCAGAGTTTGGAGACTGGGTTGCAGAATGACCATTCCGGAGAGCAGAGGTTGGAGACTGCGGTACAGAAGGACTATTACAGAGAACAGATGTTGCAGACTGGGGAGCAGAAGGACTGTTGCAGAGGACAGAGGTTGGAGACTGGGGTGTTTCAGGACATTTGCAAAAAGCAGAGGTTAAAGAATGGGGTGGAGAAGGAATGTTACAGAGAGCAGAGTTTTGATACTGGGGTACAGAATGATCTTACAGAGAGCAGAGCTCGGATACTTTGGTGCAGAAGGACTTTTGAAAAGAGCAGAGGTTGGAGACTGGGTTGGAGAAGGACTGTTGCAGAGAGCAGAGGTTGGAGACT